>NC_092632.1:71604911-71904911 GCF_039555335.1 Amphiura filiformis | reverse complement strand
TCCATAAAACGACACAGGATATGATAGATAACTACTTTCACATCAATATGGTCCATATGATCACAGATTGTTGAGAATCTGTGATATGATCCGGGGATATGATGAAGATTTTGATTCTATAGATCTGTTATCAACATGATATCACGCTGTTCAGTGGTCAAGGAGTAAGGACCCCGGTCAAGGACACTGATATGACATCATAGGTGATGTCAGATTTTCTTCTGCTGACCATATGATGCTATATATATTAACTATTATTGTTACATTTAGGCCTTTAAACTTTTAAAGTCATAATTAATTAGTTCAAACATAACTTTGGTAATACTCACTCGTTTTCGTTCGTTGAAACGGCAAAACATACTTACTTTTCCTAACAAATCGAATTAAAATATTTAAAAAAAAATTTAACCACAAAAAGTAAAAAAAAAAATCATTCCAATACCACTAAAATATAATCTCTTGAGTAAACTGACCCCAAACCTGAAACAGGTACCAGCCCCGAATGGGCTGGCGAAAACAGCTTTTTTTAATTGTGCAAGTATTACTTGTTCGATTTGATTCAATTTGGGATTGGATAAAGTGTTGATGAATAGAAACTAAAAGAATAGGTTTGGGACAATTTTCAAGGCTTCCTATTTATTTTATTATTTATTTTATATCGCACCTTTTGTGGATGTAAGGGGTTTTGCAACAAAATAAATTTACCCCTTATCTAGAAACCACCTTTGCAATCAAATTTGAGCCCATTTGTTTGGACTACATTATGTAACTTGACTAATGCTTTGAAAATCAAAAAGAAAAATTTAAATATCTCATTTACTTTTTTAATTATGAATTTTTAATTAAATTCGGGAAAATGGCATTTTTTTGGTATTTCCGAAGCTACACCTTTTTTTAATTAAAATGATTTTTTCAAACATAGTGACCCAAAAACAGTTCCTTTTGGTTTTAATAGGTAAAGAACATTCCAGGCTACCATTACACATCAATAAAATTTAAAACAAAACAATTCTATATTCATTTTAAGTTCAGATTTCCGGAAATTCCCTAAGATTTCCCAAACGGGAAATATGCGATAACTCCGGAAGGGAAGGTAGTATGAAGGTCAAACAACTACCAAAATGTGTATTTTTACCCACACTATAATATTATGCCAATAACTCAATTTGGCCAAAAGTGGATGTAAGGGGTTTTGAAACAAAGCTCTTCATATCAGAAATATCGGGCCAAAATACAATGTAAAATTCTAACGGCAAGCCATAAAATCCAGGTGTACAAGAGTATTATACAATTCCGAATTAGAAAATGGCTGCTCAAGGAATATTGCTTACTTTCCTCACTAAGCTTAGGAATGTCAATATTATCAAAAAATTCATTAAGCTTCATTAGCATTGCCATCAATCATTCAAAAGTTGTGCGAACGCTGGCGATTTGAACCTGTAGACTGCAATGACCGCACATAATGATCATTAATGTTGTCTTGATAAGCGCAATCCATCAAGTGCGAGCACCAATATTCCAAGGCCATGTACAGCACCAAGCATTTAGAACCCTCCACTGTAACTGCCTGTGCTCTCATATATCCAACCTGTCAAAGGGAATCGTAAAATATGAACTTAATTAAAATTAATTTACTTTATCTTAAACGGATTCAACTAATGTATACATCTCAAAAAAACAACTAACCCCCTTAAATAATGGCCATTATTCAAAAAGGGGCTATTGCATTATAAATCTGTAAAATGCGCTGGAAGCAGAATTTATTTCTGCACATTTTGACACCTCATTTGTAGCAATTGACTAAATATTGACGTCACAGCGTACATTTAAATCAATGTAACCCAAGATTTGAAAGTTGCAGTATAAATTGTATTGATTTTGTATTCAGTATAATGGAGGGAAATCTGTGTAATGATATCTGAGTGTTTTTTGTATTGTAGAGCCTGTCTCAAAAAAATAAATTGTGCAAGTGAAAAGCGCCCTATCTGGCAATTAGAAAATACCCGTGTGACATAATGCTTACATCAACGTCAAGGGCGTGGTCTTAGTTCGCCAATGCCATTTGTTCTGTTCAATTTGCTTGTTTTAATCTCGAGATATGTTTAGTTAAAGACGAAAGGGTAAAATCACAATTGTGCCACTTTTACTAGGGAAGAGGGCTTTACATGTAACAGTGATAGTCAAGTTTATCAAGAGTTCCTTCGTTAAATCAAAAGAATGCATCAATTACATAATACAAATTTTTTTGACTGTTTTTACTGTTTTATCATGATACAGGAATGATGATTCTCTTTTTCCACTTAAAAGAGATTAAAAGATAAATAGATATTTCACATTCTGCTGTAAAACTTAAATACATGTGCATGTCAATGATTTTATCATGGTAAATACTGTTCTCTTAGTCACTTAAGACATGTTAAAAGACAAACAAATATTGCGCACTTAGACATGTGATAGGTTAATGAACGCGTATTACTTGTTGGGAGAGATATTAGACAAAATAGTGCACGCGTGCTGATGTTGATGCGTCTAATGCATGCGCCTCGGGGGGCGTGTATTAGACGTATCAACATCAGCTATCATTGATTTACATGTACAGCTCTCTTCCCTAGTAAAAGTGGCACAATTGTGATTTTACCCTTTCGTTGTTAAATAAAGATATCTCGAAATTAGAACAAGCAAATTGAACAGAACAAACGGCATTTGAGAGCTAAGACTGCGCCCGTGACCATGGTGACGTTGATGCATGGAGGAAAGAGATGAGAAGGAACCACAACGACTTCGATCGGCCAAGTTTTAATCCGCTTATCTATTGACGCATGAAAAGAAACGCTATCAATGGTACTTCCTTTCATGTATGATCCATTTACCGCGATCGATGCTTGGCGAAATCATTACTGAAAAAAAACTATAACAAACCCATCCACGAACAAACAAACGCTACCCGGAAGTAAGACTCTGGAATTTTACTGATGCTCTGAACATGTATAGTAGCTTTGTTTTGGGATCTACAGTCAAACTGTTTTCTTGATCGTATTGTGTAGAAAATGTCCTTTAAAACATCGAAAAGGTCGTCAAAATCGGCCGTTTTTTTGCTGATAAGTTAAGATTTTGGTGACTTTTTCGATGAAAAATAGATGTAAAATGTTCTTTAATAATGCAAAATGTTCCGGTTGAGTCCGGTACATAAAACCTGTTTAATTTAATAGTTTATATGTGTATAATCGTAACTAGCTAACTCGTTTCAGTGCCAAAGACTGCCAACTCTGAGAAAAAAGTCATCAAAGTTCGGGAAAATTGGGCAAAATGGAAGAAAAAGATGTAGGCCATCAATGACCGATGATCACGTCACCAGAGAAAATCCTATAGGGTGCTTGCACGGAAGGTCATTAGTTCAAATCATCCTTCAAACACGCTCCAGAAGACATGCAAATACATGGAGTACAATACCAATCACCTATTTAACGCGGGGTATTGATAAAAGTAAATCCTCATGAATAACAATGTCAATTAAATGTCGGTAAAGGGAGTGGACAAAGTGAATGCGTTCGTTGTGGTTCCTTCTTATCTCTTTCTTCCATGGTTGATGTAAGCATTATTTCACAACGGTATTTTCTAAATTGCCAAAGAGGGCGCTTTTCACTTGCACACTTTTTTTGGAGACAGGTTGTATGTAAGTGCAACTTTCAAATCTGGACCTCACTACATTAAATTGACCGGTGTTTTATTGTTTTCTGGACTATCGTATCAAATGAGGTGTCAAAATGCGCAGAAATCAATTCTGCTTTCAACGCATTTTACAGATTTGTAATACAATAATCCCTTTTGGAACAATGGCCATTATTTAAGGGGGGTTAGTTACTTTTTTAAAGATGTTTAGGCTATATCCACAGAACAAAAGGGAAGAACAGTTACTGAGTGTGTGCATTTGAGACGAGAAAGTATACCTTTTATTAATTTCGGCAATCTTTAATACCAATTATATCAATTGTTTTCAACGTGTGAAAGTTTCACTTTTAATTAGGATGGCCCTTACAGATCGATAAAGAACTAACTCTCTTTTGTGATTATTTGGCTTTGATCATGTTTATGTAAAACATTGCTTTTTTAATTTTGAAATATCACTTACCAACAAGGTATCCAGCCAGAATACGGAATACTCCATTCATTGCCATTCGCAATCCAAATGCTTGCGATAGTAAACGCTCTTTTGCAATAGTTTTGATATGAACATCACAAAGTGGTTTTAAAACTCCAGCACCTAAACAGTAGAGTATATTAGCTATTAAAATGGTTGTTAAGGAGTTAGTCCACGGATCAACCATCAATGCAAATGCTGTTAATATTCCGGATAGATACAGTATCGTAGGAACGCTGATCAAATTCTTAGAAACAAATGGTATGTAGATCAATCTTCCAATTAGATTAGCAGTTCCAGCAGCAGTTGCAGAAAAAGCTGCTTCGTAGGGTGTCAACCCTTTGACGATGCAATGGGGGATGAAATATACAATCCATCCAGTTTTGGAAAAACTGTCACAGGACATCATGAATATGGCTGCCACAAATGAGGTGTTTTTAAAGAGTGAAATCCCTGTAAGTTCTAGAACCTGTTGCCATCGCGGAGGTAAACACTTTTCACTTCGCCAGCCGAATGATTCATTCTCGGCTTCTTCGTGGTAACCTCCGCATTCCTCTTCCAAAGCATCATAGGAGTTTAGCACATTCTTACCAATGTTAAGTTTTTCACCATCACTATCAAACTGGGATGGACGGAGCAAGCTACCAGCAACGATTCCGTGACAACATATTGCACCAAGTAACATGACAGTACCTCTCCATCCGTAGGATTCTAAGAGCATTTGTGTAAGAGGAGCAAATACTACCATGCCGAGAGATATTCCAGCGTATGCTACCCCACTTGCAAAAGGGTAAAGTCTGTCAAAATATCGCCCGAGAAGTGCCAGGGATGGAATTAATAGTAGACCAACACCTACACCTGAAAATATTAAGCAATCATGATGCAGTCATGTCTACAGTAGAATTCATCTCGACCTTTGCAGGACTTAAACCCCATTAAAAGCTATTAAACCAAGATAACACTCATTGAAGCAGCTCAACTGATTAAATCAGATCTTCTCTGGTTGTGCACAAGTGTCTGTTTTACATGTGCGACATCGCAATAAAGCTGGTATTATAGCTTCAGTTGGGTAACCGATTATAAAGGAAACGAAAGGAAACAATGGTATGTGTACCTTTGTTCACGAAATGAGACAATGACCTGCTTTTTGTTAACCAGCATTCTTCAAAATGAGCAACATAATGATTGTTGACTTAACACGGTTTGGAAATAATTTCTTCATATTTTTGGTGTTATCTGTCGTTTACATATCCTTCCTAAAACACAAAAGTGCGACCCTCTCCAAACATCTAAATTAGCTAAAAATGTTACAAAACTATATTTTCTAAAACCTATTTAGAATAGTTTAAATGTAGCTTGTACCGTTTTTTTGTGGCATCCTTCAGAACGGAGCGGTCCGTTACCAATAGCTCAATCTTTTCGGTCAAATCTCCATTCAATTAACACGGGGAGTTGGCTAGCTATGAGCTAGCTATGCTTTGCCCTCACTCATATTTTACAAAAGTGCGACCATTTCTGAACATCTAACCTAGCTGTAATTTTAGAGAAACATATTTGCTAGAAGTTTGGAGAATAAATTAAATATTGGCTGGTTATTTTTCACACAGTGATGTTAACTAGGCAAGTGTCCATTCGTCCAACATACATCATTTGTAGAGGTCACGCGTCAATGGTGAGAGCACTGTGTATTGTGTATAGGAACACGGACAGTAACTGCAGTATGTATTTTACGTTTATTTATGCAAAAAATATGTTTTGTTAATAATGTCAATACCAGAGGATGATAATCTTTATGAGGCAAAAAATGTCTCAAAGTGCTTGGAAGTTTTAAAACGAATGCTGAATGCGTTTTTTTTTTTTTTAAAGTTTTTAAATTTTTGATGTCATTTGCGAGTGTTTAAAAGTACACAGCATAAAATTGCGGTTCATTACACAATTCAAGTACAAATATCAGTTGCTTTATACCTATAATGTAACCAAGTAAATTTTCTACAAAATATTTCTCAAAAATTCATGATTTTACGGCAAAACTGATACAAATATTTAATTTGAAAAAAAAAAAGAATTTGCCTTTTCAACTGAAATTTACGTGCTAAGAAAAGCGAATGCTCGCGGGCGCTTTGAGACATAATGTTTTTTTTTGTTTAGCATCAGATAATATTGCAAAACGTGATAGTGCTATAAGACCAACTATAAGATTGCATGTTCTCTTTGTATTAAAATATTATTTATTCCTTCCAATTTAGAAGAAAATCTTCGAAAAGCAAAAAAGTGGCAGTGTTTCCAAATCTTACAAGAATTGTTTAAATCCAGTGCAACACCGGTATATGGACTCCGTATTATCATTTCGTTGAGTTATACCTACAGATTGTCATGATTGTGGATGCTTTTAAATTTGTATATAATATTTATTTGTAGACATCCTATTTTCTATCAGCTTACATGACTTGTGAAGTTGTTAGCATTACAATTGATCAACAATAGATGTATTTTACAGAAAATATGATGCTTTGCTGTCAGCCTTATTTTGTTGGTAAAAATATCGGACTTTACGCTACATATTATAATTGGTCTGATTATCATTGTCAAAATTGAATGATTGCTCTGTCTGTAGTCGGATGCTCTAGCTTCTTTATTTTCGTTGCAAATCATTTTCTAAAGCAGCTCCGTAAGACTTCCTGAGTTTCCTCCCGTAGTTGTTGGTTGGTTTTTGTTTTTAAAACATCCTAGGCCTTATGTAGTAATAACCTTCAGACCTAGAATATATACTAGTAGTATAAATACCTACCATTTAGTATCGATACGCACAATATCAATACCTCTATACGTGTTGCAAACGAAGCAGCAATCATCCCAAAACCAGACAGGATACCACCTGCAACACCAAGATACCTGGTGTCTACAAGATCCGTACATGCACCTATTATTGGACCTATAGAGGAGAAAAACAATTTGAAATCACCAAAGACACGTAGTTATTCCCGGGAGGCGATTATTTTTTCCCTAACAACGATGCGTAATACACTAAGCCAAAAAAGAAACTTATAATTTTTCACAAGGTCATATCTTAAAATCCTGTCCATCAAAATTAACCAAAATTACACACAGGGTTGACTCACTACTCTACTCTAAACATGCTAAATGCATGTCATGCAGTAACCAAGTAGTTGTCCAACTGACACAACAGCGAAATGTACTGATATAGAACAGCTTCCTGGACCACATTCACAGCCCAATAATTGGCACCCAGCACAAGAAATCTGTGAGAATCTTTGAACAGATGATAATTTACAAAACGGTGCTGCTTTCTGCTTTTCACGCACTTTCTTTAAGAAACAGGTCTTGATCCACACTATTTCACTTACTCTTTAGGAATTATCATCTGTGCAAGGACCTTGTTCACATTCTCACAGATTTCTTGTGCTGGGTGCCAATTATTGGACTGTGAATGTGGTCCAGGAAGCTGTTCCATATCAGTGCATTTTGCTGTTATGTCAGTTAGACAACTGCTTGGTTACCGACATGTGTTCAGAGTAGAGTATTGAAGTAATCCGTAATAGTATTATAGTATATTGTGTGTATGCGCTTTATTCCGTAATCAATAAATATGATAAATAAACGCCTTTGTGGTAGAACGATTCGTAGCATAGTAGCATAGTCCCTGGACTATGGATTGATAGATTGTTGGTTCGAACCCCGGTTCAACCCTAGATTTTAATTCTGATCAATTCCTTTATATTTTGTTAAAGTAAGAGGAAATAGTGACGGTAAAAAGCCCGTTACGTGTAATATCAAGCCTCATATACTTATATACTTGTGCGATGCAAATGTGATACGGGAAAAAATATCGCTCCCACATGAAGTACAGTAACGAGCAACCCAGGAAAGGCTGCCAGAAAACGTTTTAATGTTGAGTTCAATAAAAGTTATCAAAACAAAATATTTTTAACGTTGACCAAAAACACATTTTGATAACATTTTAAAAACATTTTGGCATTCTGAAAATGATTTGAAAGTGACATTTGACCGTGACATTAATTGCGCTCTTAAGGATTCCTATAGCTGTAAGCTCAAAATTTTATTTGGGTTTGCAGTTTTTGTATCATGACGTTTTATTGTTGTAAAATCATTTCTATCCAACATTACAGGCTACAGGATGGTAATGAATTTTTAATTGGGCCATTCCATTTAAAATCCACACTACCCCTGTGGAAGATTTTGGAAATATCTTCCACAGGGGGAGTGTGTTTTTGAATGTAATTGGTTAATAACCAATGGTTATATATAGTTAATAATTTTGAAACCCATACTCCCTTTTATGGCTTTACCTATATCGTCCACTACTGGAGTGAGTTTATCAAATGGAAGTTACCCAATTGTCTATTCTATTTGAAACTTATACTCCCTTCGTGGAAGACTTTAGCTAAATCTTCCACAGGGGTAGTGTGGATTTTAAATGAAATAGCCCATTATCACACTCACCTGAAAAATCCTTGACAGCGTTCATTAAAGCAATCATACCTCCAATCATCCAGGTACGTGTGGCAAATTGTTGTTGTAATGTAGGAAGAAGAACTGCCAATGATTTAATAGTACCATCCCATAACATCATGGTCATGAAGGAACTTAACAAAATCATCCAAGCCCAACCTGAATCCGTTGCGTAGTTTGCTCTTCGGTCCTTCCTTGTCATGATAATGAACTTCACTAATGTGGATATAACACTTGTGTGTTATAACACTTGTGTTATATTCAACTCCAAAAGCTAAGAGAGTGTTGGAACAAATATGTTAGACAATTTGCAATGAAAATATTGACACCACGAGGAAAGCTATGACATTATAATTATAGTCGGTAGTGTAATGAAAGGAATGTCATTATCGCTCTATATACATTTCTATTTATTGTTTGTTTGCCACCAAATGACTATGCGGCTGTCACACTTCACCGGATCGGCCTTATGAAATGGGTAAATCTGTTTTTGTTCGTCATTGTTCAGTTTATGTAGCCTACTTTTTACAGTGCGACGGCAACTTCGTGACCTCTTGTTCGACAGAACAAAATTGCAGGAAAGACAGTGGCAAAAACATGTATTGCATTGATATTTCAAAATAATTATAAATTAATGACTGGCCTAACCCCCTCCCCCACACACCCACACAGTAAAATGAGGTGACATTACTTTTTATATTTTGTAAGACAAGGCAGTGTTTTGCATAAACATCACTAGACGATTATTAATCGATATATGGACAGGACCGTTTTGTGAGTGTTTCCCAAAAAGCCGTATTTGCCGGCTTATTTTCAACATTTTATTACGTAACAGCAGAGGTCAAGCCGGTAAAAAATACCGGAAGTGCGCTAAGTTACCGTCGTAAAGCATGTATGTATGTACAAGACGCGCTAGAACGTACGTTGTGCATCTGGTGAGAGTTTAAATTTCGCACTACACAGCGCCGCAAATTCCACAGATAGTTGTGTACGATGTAGTTAATGGAAATGACACGTGCCCGGAGGATTTAAACCATAACGAGATCTGGGCGACCAATCGCAAGGCAGATCCATAAGATGCATTACATCTTGGCCAATTGTAGTATGCCAGAAATTAGACAATCTCATCCACAGCCAACCGTATTAAGCAAGTTAACCGCAATCCAATACTCTAGTCCACTTGGGAAGCTAATACAAATGTGAAAATATATCAATTGCGCACAAATTAATACAAATCTTTTTGCTTAAGGTTAGTAATTATTTTAAACTGTTGTGATTTGGTAGATAACAGCATCTTACGAATGGTAGTGAGCTTTGGCAAAAACTGCATTGCTCAATTCATAGCGAGCGTGTAGAAGAATTAAAATACCACAGATATACTTTTATAGGTGCTGCGGTTCTTGAGTTACGTTGTAAAGATGGCTGAAACAACAACACTTTTGTAAAATGTACATAACTCACTAACAACAATAAATTAAGCAAGTTTGCAAAGTATACGATTTGTAGAATGAACTTTTGCAACACATCAAGGTGTTAATTTTCAATAATATATTGATCTAGATAATGAAAATCGATTTTTAGGTTGTTTCGACCAACAATACCTCGTCTACCCTTAAATGTAATATGCACAATATATGAGTATATGCACAATGGGCAAGTGGACTACTGAGAAATCTAGACATACCAAGACTGCAAGCGTGACTAATCTTCGTGCCATTGAAAAGGAGAAAACTCTTAAGATAAATAAATTAAGTATTAATTGAATAACAAAATTATTACACATGGGGTGATTCCGAATTTGTAACATGTTATCAAAAACAACATTTGAAAGTACATGTATATATAAGTATATTTGAAAGTAGTCAATTTTGCTGCACAGTAGTATCCAGTGGCGTAACCAGTGGGGGGGCCGGGGGGCCAAGCTGCCCCCCGGACACAAAAAAACTGGGAAGAAGAGCAAAAAATTGGGAAGGGGAAAAGGGGGGAAGGAGAGAAAAAGAGGGAAGAAAAAAGGGGAAGGAGAAGAGAAAAAAGGGGAAAAAGAGGGAAGAAGAAGAGAATGGGGAAAGAAGAAAAGAAAAAGAGGGAAGAGAAAAGGGGAAGGAGAAGAGAAAAGGGAAAGAAAGAGGGAAGAAGATCTATATTTCATTGTGCAATTTTGTACTCTGAACACTGGATTTTTAGCTTCTAATATGCCAAAACCATGAGCTTCAGGGGGCTCCGCCCCCCTTGACCCCCGCCGGGGCTTTGCCCCTGGACCCCACCCGTTTATCACTTCGCGGCAAGCCGCTCGCGATGCGCACATAAATAATACAACTTTTGGTCAAAAATTGGGAAATTTTTTAATCTTGCCCCCCCCCCCGAAGGTCAGGTCTGGTTACGCCCCTGGTAGTATCGTGTTGCTTACCGCCGTTGCATTCCATTCAAATGTACAGGAAGACCATCCCCTATGTAGAAGGTCACTTCGAGACTTACTGTCTATAAGCTGTTATGGCAGCGCGGAGGTGGTCACGTGTGTATTTATAAATACGTATTTATAAATATAGTCGAAGTATACTGGTAAACGGTACACCATTATTGCAGAAAAAAATAATGCGTAACGTCACAGTTTTATGCAAATTGTAGAGTTAATCTTGAGGATTGTGACAAGTGTAAATTTTGTGGAAAAGTGCACAATTTGCATAAAATATTTATAATTATTATGTATTTTTTACCTTATTTATGTACCTAGCATGATTTTCACATAATATGTGACCGTACAGCACGAATGAGCCGTAAATGTCCTCAATTGTATTCTGAGTTACAGTGTAAAATGGGCATGAAGGTCATATTCATAGGTATTTCAATTTGGTGCTACGTGTATCTCATTAAATGAGGTACACGTAGCACCAAATTGAGGTACCTATGAATACGACCTTCATGCCCATTTTACACTGTAACTCAGAATACAATTGAGGACATTTACGGCTCATTGTGCTGTACGGTCACATATATGTTACGCCAGTTTAGTGTTAACGGATGGGTAGGGTTTTATTGTAGTTGATGACCTGTGTGACAATAGAACATTAATAGCAAGATTTAGTTTCAAACAAGTTACATTTTGGGTTTAGGTTTTGGCAACAGCGTTGTAATAACGTTAAATGTTGGGTTATATAAAGGTCAGGAATACGTTATAAAACGTTTTGCATGAAAACACACTGCAACAACATTTTAAAAATGTTGTCAAAATGTTATTGTGAAATATATTTTGCGAACATTTTTCGCCATTTTTTTCCCAACATTTATCACTATGTTAGAATATTTCGAGTAAGTTATCAAACAAATATTTTTGAATGTTATGAAAACGTTTTATATTCCCTTTATGTAACCCGAGTTTACCCGACATTTAAACGTTTTATGTTTGCTGGGTACTCTTCATCAGTAGCTAGTATTTAATGATGTTCTATTAGTCACATAGTAACATATTCAAATGCTTATTAAATACAATTATCAAAATATTAAAGTTCTTTTCAAGATTTCCAAATATATCTCTAAATAATTGTGATCATGAAACTAAATTAATTAACTTTAAATATTATCATTAAATATGACAATAGTATTACTCATCACCTTATTGTTCAAATCATAATTTTAGGCCAAATCAAGTAATTTAGAATATGATAATTAATCATACATTTGAATTTCTGAATCAAAACAATAAACCGAAATATGAAATTGGTATTAATCATATTGATGCTAAATCCAACATGTAACTAAATCATGATTGATAATTTATCAAAAGAATTGGTAAATTCAAGTATCTTAATCTTTGAAATATAACAACTAATTATTTAGGCTTCTTATTTACTTAATGGTTTCTTACAGGGTGTCCCTGAAAGAACTGTATCGTCGGAAACGTAATTATTTGGGTATTTTAACGCCAAAACTAAACATAACTAAATACTTGGTGTGGTTGAGGAATAAATCAGCTACCACATACTTTTTGAATTTTGACAATCATCATTTATTTAGTTACGTTTGGTTTATGCGTTTAAGTACCCAAAAAATCAGGGACACCCTTTTTTTAACACTTATTAAAACTACTACAATGTATCTATGTTATTTTTACATGTATTCTGTTACGATGACATCAGCATTGGTCCTTTTATTTACAACATCATCACATAGAGAAGCCAAGCTAAAATCATCTGTTATCATAACATGACAATTTAACAAAAGACTAAATTCCACTTTTTAACCATCATCAAATAAAACGACCTACATAGCATTTTATTTGCAAATCATGGCCAAATGAGTTTCAATAGAAAGTGAAGGTCTCGTCACTATGCTTAGTTGGGTGGTGTTTTCATATTGCTTAGATAACACTTATTAAGCCCAAAATGCGACTTTCTTACATAATCCTAGATAGAGCTCGGACTGGAAAGGACTTTTGGGTGCTAATTATGGCAATACTCTTAACCTAATATCTCATAACATGGCCTATATGTAATACAGGTAGGCCGTATATATATGAAAAAAATTACACTTAGATATTTTATAAGTGTCTATAATCTTAACTAAAACAATACTCTTATCTTATATCATCATAATATGATAAATATACACCTAAAAGGAAAACTGATAATATCTTTAAACTGATAACATACCTCTTTAGGTGAGCACAAGATCATCTTAGAACATAGCAATATCCAATGTAGGCAGTAGTACAGAAGATCTTTGTCTTTAAATTTCATCTTTCTTCATAATGCCAAATACCTTATTCTAAATCTTACCAAGATATGTCATCTAAAAGATAAAGTTACTGTTAACAAATATTAATAAAAGTTTGGTAAATTTACATACCTGTGTGACAGTAAAACATTAACATCAAGATTTAGTTGGTTGTACACTTCATCAGTAGCTAGCATTTAATGCTGTTAACCACTGATGCAGACAAGATACATATTTGGTGCATAATACACATCAATATGAACCTCGCGCCAATCGATCCGGGTTCAAATAAATAAGTGACGTATTATAACCCTGAAAATATTGACCCAAATTGTATGATTTTTCTTATATAGAACTGTTAGGTGTATATACGACCCCCAGGTTTATTTTATTGTATTCCTTATTTTTTCTCATTCATTTGATTTTGATACCACCCCGGTGCTGCGTGCAAAACCACATACCTTTGCAAAATATGATATTTTGCATATGCAAAATTACATACTTTCCAAAAGTATGTAGTTTTGCATATGCAAAACTACATACTTCGGCAAAATATGTAGTTTTGCATATGCAAAATATCATACTTTACGGTCACTATGAAAAAATACAAGTTTTGCTGGGAAACCCCGTGCAGTTCGTGTTTGTTAATAAGGGCGCATGTCATGATTGGTAACTTATATTTTAAAAGGCAAAATATAGCGGACTGTGTATGTAACAAATGAATTCAGCAATATCTGTATCTGTCTCCACAATCCTAAAGTATATAGGCTACATATAATATAAATTATTCTTTGAAAGTAGAGAATATTAGAACAGTGACCATATAAATCCATTCTGCCCCTAAAGCGAACAACACATAGGGCCTACACGGCCTTGACCTGCGGTTGTCTAAATTCTGAGGGATTTGCATGCTGGTCAGGTAGAAGATAAATAACAGAGTGACCTTCAGCTTCTCCGTGTTTGGTCAGACCTACCGTATAGGCGTAGGCTACATGGGGTGTATCCTGCATAAATTAGTGTTCTTGTTCAAACCGGAGACTAGTATACCTCAGGTTCAAACACATGTTTCACACTTAAGGGTAGACGAGGTATTGTTGGTCGAAGCAACCTAAAAATCGATTTTCATTATCTAGATCAATATATTATTGAAAATTAACACCTTGATGTTTTGCAAAAGTTCATTCTACAAATTGTATACTCTGCAAACTTGCTTAATTTATTGTTGTTAATCAGTTATGTACGTTTTACAAAAGTGTTGTTGTTTCAGCCCTCTTCACAACGTAACTCAAGAACCGCAACAGTTTAAAATAATTAATAACCTTAAGTGTACGCCGCATGACTGTATGTTTCTGTTTTCAGGGATGATTATAATGTCTAATAAATGATGGGGGACATTAATTTGGTGGTATGCACCCTTACAACACACATCGCGCGGTGTTTCTTTATGCAAAATAAAAGTTATGCAAAACATCATACTTTGTTAGTATGTAGATATGAATGCTATACCGGGGATAATACTAGAAACCATTGACCCACCATAAAACTCTTTAACCCACCATGACATCCCTTGACCAACCATATTAACCTTTGACTCACCATGACACCTCATGACCCACAATGACACTCAAGATGATCCATACTCCTTGACCCGCCATGATACCCCTTTACTCACCATGACCCACCATGACACCCCTTGACCTACCCTGACGCCTCTTATCCCACCATGACACCCATTCACCTACCATGATACCCAGCAAACACAAAAACGTATTTAAAACGTTTTAAACATGTTATATTTTGGGTTTTGATTTAGATAAAAATGTTTTAATAACATTAAATGTCGGGTTATATGAAGGTTAAGAAACGGTTTAAAACGTTTTGTATGAAAACACACTACAATAATATTTTTAAAATGTTTTCAAAATGTTATGGTAATGATATTTTTGCAAACATTTTGGCCAAATATTTTGTCAACACTTAAAATCGCAGTGTGTTAGAATATTTGCAGTATAGGTTATCAGCAAATGTTTTTGAATGGTATAAAAACATTTTACACCCTTTATAATATCCTTTATACAACCCGACATTTAAACGTTTACTGGTAACCTTTTCTAACCTTTTGCAAACGTTTTGTGTTTGCTGCAGTACCCATTGGCCCATACTGACATCCCATGACACCCCGTTTTGACCCATCCGTCTTTCCTTTGACGCACTCCCTTGCCACAACATAGCACGTGCCCTTGACAGACCATGACATTGACACCCTTTGACCCTCCCGAAAAACAACAATGAGGGATAAGGCTCTAGAGATTTTATTAATTGAATATTTATTTAATTATTAAAAATGCTTCTGGTTGTTCTTTTAATGATATTATTTTATAGTTTATATCGAGAATACGGGAGTGCAACATGATGGAATAGTGAAGTAAACAAACTTAGGAGTAAGGAGGAATGATTAGCTAGGTAAGTGAACATGTTTGATAAATTTTGTCTGTTTTGATTAAGGGATCTGGAATGAGCGTTTTGAGCGTTTGGACAGTATTTTTTGTGGGACATATAGAGCACATCAGACATATCGAATTATATTCTGAATACGAAGAATGTTTTTCTGATATCAAATAATTTTTTGAAATCACGATATAATACAAATTTTATGACAAACTATTAAAATTTGATATTTTTCACATTTTTGATATATAACAGTCCTCGAAGTATATTTTATAAATCTAATGACATATTCTTAAAATTCTTAAAGTGTATGTAGCTAGGAGAAAAGCCGACGATCAATTGAAAATTTTGACCTCTTATATTGAAGATATGGATTTTTTCCCCCAAAGACCTAAAAAAATCCATATCTTCAATACGAAAGGTCAAAATTTTCAATTGATCGTCGGCTTTTCATCCCACCTACATACACTTTAAGTATAAATCATCAGATTTATAAAGTTACGTATAAATCATCAGATTTATAAAGTTTACTTCGAGTACTGTTAAATATCAAAAATATCAATTTTAAATCATTTGCCATAAAATTTCAAAAAATCAAAATTATTTGATATCAGAAGGACATTCTTCGTATTCAGAATGCAATTCGATGTGTCTGATGTGCTCTAATGTCCCACAATAAATACTGTCCAAACGTTCATACCCCACCCCTTAAGTTGCAACCAAACTTTTTATGTTGTAATATCATGAATATAGATATGCCAAATTGGCAAATCAAACCTGGTGAAATGAAAAAACAAAAAACAAAACAAAAAAACAAAACATCCCACCCTCCCTCCCACACACACATAAACAAAAACAAAGTTTAATAACTGCAATTTGCCTAATCATTTCTGCCCCCCCCACCTTTGTTCCATAGGCCTAACCATTAAGGTATAGGACATTTTTTGTTTTTGCTCTAGCCCCGCCCCGAATGAAATGTATTTAATTATGTTTGTACTCACTCAGGTAGCATTGTGTGTGAATTTTACATCCGAACTAAGTGCTATTCTTTTTATGGGCATTTTAGAGTGTCTAAAATGGCCCAAAATGAGGGTTTTAAAATATTGCCGTCCATTTCTAATCGTCACCCCCCCCTAGACTTTACATGTAAAATAATCAATGGTGCGATGCAGAGTTACAGCGTACGTAGAGTGCAGGGTAATGCATTCAAAATTGTTTTCACCAATCGCTATGGTATTTAATCCTGTTTACATCACTACTTCTGCAGCGTTCTGTAATGTTGAGCCTTTTAAAACTCAAGAAAAGCCATTTAGAGAAACAAATTTAAATCTTGCACTAAACCTATTTACAACTCACAAGTGTCTGATTTAACTCAAATTTGGTCCTACAACCGGAAGTTCTATCCTATTCATGATAACAAATCTCAGTTATTATGATTAAGAATAGTGGAATTACAAAATTTCTTCAGTATTCCTTAAAGTACTGTGTTACTACTTTCTGACGTTG
Source organism: Amphiura filiformis (assembly GCF_039555335.1). Taxonomy (NCBI): domain Eukaryota; kingdom Metazoa; phylum Echinodermata; class Ophiuroidea; order Amphilepidida; family Amphiuridae; genus Amphiura; species Amphiura filiformis. Next base: position 71,887,618 of record NC_092632.1, on the reverse strand, counting down.
ACTGAATTTATAATCTCTGAGCAACGGCAACTTCGTGACCTCTTTTGTTCGACAGAAATATTTTACGGGTTGTGAGCACGGTGTTACGTAACACAATGTTGAAAATTTAGCCGGCAAACGCGTTTTAGCAAAATAGCTCCATGGAAGACACGTGCCGTTTTCTGCTTACATTACGAGCCATGACCACGGATAAGATACCGAACGTTCTTGTAAAGCAACAAACTGTAAAAATTGAATTGTATGGAAAATAATGAAGCCTGAATATGCCCAAAGTAGCAGGGAAAATGAGCAAAACTGCGTGTCACAATCACAAAAACGTTCATATCATCAAGCAAGAAAACGGCGGTCATGTTAAATAATAATTAAAGTTAGAGTGCCTGAAAATTTTTTGATATTTGATAGCTTCATATTCCTAGTCGTATGTTGAACATGTTGAAATATTGGCTTTCATCACGCGATGTATACCCGGGGATTGTATTATACGACTGATTGTTTTCCTTATAAACAAACTTTCATTATTAATTGTCCATTGTTGGTTATTTACATTGAAAAAGTGCTTCTAAAGTTCAAACAATTTTAAAGTCAGCATAAATTTTGGTATTACATTATTTTGATGAGCCATTGAGTGAGGAGAATAAGATTGCTTTAAAACCGAACCTATCGAACAACTCATATGGCTTAGCGATAAATCATCGGATGCCCGAACTACTATAGACTCCTGGTTCGAACCCCGGTTGGGTACTTCTTCTTTTTTTAAATCCTAGGTTTTCTAATTTTGTTAAAGCCATAATAATATACGATGCAAATTTCAGTTCAGTTATTCTTTGCCACAAATTATGAAAATATTTATAATACTGGTAAACAACTGCCAGGAAGGGTTTAAGCAGAAATAATGAGATAAAATGAAAGAAAAAGAAAACACCAATTATCTTGACCACTGCTGTTCTATGAGGGGAATAATAAGACATCAAAGAGTCTCTCAAATTTGGCTGATTCCAAGTAAGTGTAAGCCGGGGTGTATTCTTGGAACATACGTAAAAATTACAAATATGCCAAAAAATCAGTTTAAAAAACAACACCAAAAACATTCGTGCATTTTCCTGGTGGCACAGGTCACCAGTGGTCACGCATGATTACGACACGAGGTCTCTTTGAAAGCAACTTTTCAACCTACGACTTTGGAATGTATAATTATAGCAATATTATAATTGTGCCGGCCATAAAGACTTATCTCAGTGTTTGACTAAATTGAGTTCGGGGCAGAAAGCCTCAACTTAGAGTTGAGGCTTTCTGGCTAACTGCAATTTGCTATATTGAGATGTGGCTAAGTAGAAATGTGCTATATCTGCAATGAGATGTGGCTAAGTAGAATTGTGCTATATCTGTAATGAGATGTGGCTAAGTAGATTGTGCTATATCTGCAATGAGATGTGGCTAAGTAGAATTGTGCTATATCTGCAATGAGATGTGGCTAAGTAGAATTGTGCTATATCTGCAATGAGATGTGGCTAAGTAGAATTGTGCTATATCTGCAATGAGATGTGGCTAAGTAGAATTGTGCTATATCTGTAATGAGATGTGGCTAAGTAGAATTGTGCTATATCTGCAATGAGATGTGGCTAAGTAGAATTGTGCTATATCTGCAATGAGATGTGGCTAAGTAGAATTGTGCTATATCTGCAATGAGATGTGGCTAAGTAGAATTGTGCTATATCTGCAATGAGATGTGGCTAAGTAGAATTGTGCTATATCTGCAATGAGATGTGGCTAAGTAGAATTGTGCTATATCTGCAATGAGATGTGGCTAAGTAGAATTGTGTTATATCTGCAATGAGATGTGGCTAAGTAGAATTGTGCTATATCTGCAATGAGATGTGGCTAAGTAGAATTGTGTTATATCTGCAATGAGATGTGGCTAAGTAGAATTGTGTTATATCTGCAATGAGATGTGGCTAAGTAGAATTGTGCTATATCTGCAATGAGATGTGGCTAAGTAGAATTGTGCTATATCTGCAATGAGATGTGGCTAAGTAGAATTGTGCTATATCTGCAATGAGATGTGGCTAAGTAGAATTGTGCTCTATCTGCAATGAGATGTGGCTAAGTAGAATTGTGCTATATCTGCAATGAGATGTGGCTAAGTAGAATTGTGCTCTATCTGCAATGAGATGTGGCTAAGAAGAATTGTGCTATATCTGCAATGAGATGTGGCTAAGAAGAATTGTGCTATATCTGCAATGAGATGTGGCTAAGTAGAATTGTGCTATATCTGCAATGAGATGTGGCTAAGTAGAATTGTGCTATATCTGCAATGAGATGTGGCTAAGTAGAATTGTGCTATATCTGCAATGAGATGTGGCTAAGTAGAATTGTGCTATATCTGCAATGAGATGTGGCTAAGTAGAATTGTGCTATATCTGCAATGAGATGTGGCTAAGTAGAATTGTGCTATATCTGCAATGAGATGTGGCTAAGTAGAATTGTGCTATATCTGCAATGAGATGTGGCTAAGTAGAATTGTGCTATATCTGCAATGAGATGTGGCTAAGTAGAATTGTGCTATATCTGCAATGAGATGTGGCTAAGTAGAATTGTGCTATATCTGCAATGAGATGTGGCTAAGTAGAATTGTGCTCTATCTGCAATGAGATGTGGCTAAGTAGAATTGTGCTATATCTGCAATGAGATGTGGCTAAGTAGAAATGTGCTATATCTGCAATGAGATGTGGCTAAGTAGAATTGTGCTATATCTGCAATGAGATGTGGCTAAGTAGAATTGTGCTATATCTGCAATGAGATGTGGCTAAGAAGAATTGTGCTATATCTGCAATGAGATGTGGCTAAGAAGAATTGTGCTATATCTGCATGTGAGATGTGGCTAAGTAGAATTGTGCTATATCTGCAATGAGATGTGGCTAAGAAGAATTGTGCTATATCTGCAATGAGATGTGGCTAAGTAGAATTGTGCTCTATCTGCAATGAGATGTGGCTAAGTAGAATTGTGCTATATCTGCAATGAGATGTGGCTAAGTAGAATTGTGCTGTATCTGCAATGAGATGTGGCTAAGAAGAATTGTGCTATATCTGCAATGAGATGTGGCTAAGTAGAATTGTGCTATATCTGCAATGAGATGTGGCTAAGTAGAATTGTGCTCTATCTGCAATGAGATGTGGCTAAGTAGAATTGTGCTATATCTGCAATGAGATGTGGCTAAGTAGAATTGTGCTATATCTGCAATGAGATGTGGCTAAGTAGAATTGTGCTATATCTGCAATGAGATGTGGCTAAGTAGAATTGTGCTATATCTGCAATGAGATGTGGCTAAGTAGAATTGTGCTATATCTGCAATGAGATGTGGCTAAGTAGAATTGTGCTATATCTGCAATGAGATGTGGCTAAGTAGAATTGTGCTCTATCTGCAATGAGATGTGGCTAAGTAGAATTGTGCTATATCTGCAATGAGATGTGGCTAAGTAGAATTGTGTTATATCTGCAATGAGATGTGGCTAAGAAGAATTGTGCTATATCTGCAATGAGATGTGGCTAAGTAGAATTGTGCTATATCTGCAATGAGATGTGGCTAAGTAGAATTGTGCTCTATCTGCAATGAGATGTGGCTAAGTAGAATTGTGCTATATCTGCAATGAGATGTGGCTAAGTAGAATTGTGCTATATCTGCAATGAGATGTGGCTAAGTAGAATTGTGCTATATCTGCAATGAGATGTGGCTAAGTAGAATTGTGCTATATCTGCAATGAGATGTGGCTAAGTAGAAATGTGCTATATCTGCAATGAGATGTGGCTAAGTAGAATTGTGCTATATCTGCAATGAGATGTGGCTAAGTAGAATTGTGCTATATCTGCAATGAGATGTGGCTAAGTAGAATTGTGCTATATCTGCAATGAGATGTGGCTAAGTAGAATTGTGCTATATCTGCAATGAGATGTGGCTAAGTAGAATTGTGCTATATCTGCAATGAGATGTGGCTAAGTAGAATTGTGCTATATCTGCAATGAGATGTGACTAAGTAGAATTGTGCTATATCTGCAATGAGATGTGGCTAAGTAGAATTGTGCTATATCTGCAATGAGATGTGGCTAAGTAGAATTGTGCTATATCTGCAATGAGATGTGGCTAAGTAGAATTGTGCTATATCTGCAATGAGATGTGGCTAAGTAGAATTGTGCTATATCTGCAATGAGATGTGGCTAAGTAGAATTGTGCTATATCTGCAATGAGATGTGGCTAAGTAGAATTGTGCTATATCTGCAATGAGATGTGGCTAAGTAGAATTGTGCTATATCTGCAATGAGATGTGGCTAAGTAGAATTGTGCTATATCTGCAATGAGATGTGGCTAAGTAGAAATGTGCTATATCTGCAATGAGATGTGGCTAAGTAGAATTGTGCTATATCTGCAATGAGATGTGGCTAAGTAGAATTGTGCTATATCTGCAATGAGATGTGGCTAAGTAGAATTGTGCTATATCTGCATGTGAGATGTGGCTAAGTAGAAATGTGCTATATCTGCAATGAGATGTGGCTAAGTAGAATTGTGCTATATCTGCAATGAGATGTGGCTAAGTAGAATTGTGCTATATCTGCAATGAGATGTGGCTAAGTAGAATTGTGCTATATCTGCAATGAGATGTGGCTAAGTAGAATTGTGCTATATCTGCAATGAGATGTGGCTAAGTAGAATTGTGCTATATCTGCAATGAGATGTGGCTAAGTAGAATTGTGCTATATCTGCAATGAGATGTGGCTAAGTAGAATTGTGCTATATCTGCAATGAGATGTGGCTAAGTAGAATTGTGCTATATCTGCAATGAGATGTGGCTAAGTAGAATTGTGCTATATCTGCAATGAGATGTGGCTAAGTAGAATTGTGCTATATCTGCAATGAGATGTGGCTAAGTAGAATTGTGCTATATCTGCAATGAGATGTGGCTAAGTAGAAATGTGCTATATCTGCAATGAGATGTGGCTAAGTAGAATTGTGCTATATCTGCAATGAGATGTGGCTAAGTAGAATTGTGCTATATCTGCAATGAGATGTGGCTAAGTAGAATTGTGCTATATCTGCAATGAGATGTGGCTAAGTAGAAATGTGCTATATCTGCAATGAGATGTGGCTAAGTAGAATTGTGCTATATCTGCAATGAGATGTGGCTAAGTAGAATTGTGCTATATCTGCAATGAGATGTGGCTAAGTAGAATTGTGCTATATCTGCAATGAGATGTGGCTAAGTAGAATTGTGCTATATCTGCAATGAGATGTGGCTAAGTAGAATTGTGCTATATCTGCAATGAGATGTGGCTAAGTAGAATTGTGCTATATCTGCAATGAGATGTGGCTAAGTAGAATTGTGCTATATCTGCAATGAGATGTGGCTAAGTAGAATTGTGTTATATCTGCAATGAGATGTGGCTAAGTAGAATTGTGCTATATCTGCAATGAGATGTGGCTAAGTAGAATTGTGCTATATCTGCAATGAGATGTGGCTAAGTAGAATTGTGCTATATCTGCATGTGAGATGTGGCTAAGTAGAATTGTGCTATATCTGCATGTGAGATGTGGCTAAGTAGAATTGTGCTATATCTGCAATGAGATGTGGCTAAGTAGAATTGTGCTATATCTGCAATGAGATGTGGCTAAGTAGAATTGTGCTATATCTGCAATGAGATGTGGCTAAGTAGAATTGTGCTATATCTGCAATGAGATGTGGCTAAGTAGAATTGTGCTATATCTGCAATGAGATGTGGCTAAGTAGAATTGTACTATATCTGCAATGAGATGTGGCTAAGTAGAATTGTGCTATATCTGCAATGAGATGTGGCTAAGTAGAATTGTGCTATATCTGCAATGAGATGTGGCTAAGTAGAATTGTGCTATATCTGCAATGAGATGTGGCTAAGTAGAATTGTGCTATATCTGCAATGAGATGTGGCTAAGTAGAATTGTGCTATATCTGCAATGAGATGTGGCTAAGTAGAATTGTGCTATATCTGCAATGAGATGTGGCTAAGTAGAAATGTGCTATATCTGCAATGAGATGTGGCTAAGTAGAATTGTGCTATATCTGCAATGAGATGTGGCTAAGTAGAATTGTGCTATATCTGCAATGAGATGTGGCTAAGAAGAATTGTGCTATATCTGCAATGAGATGTGGCTAAGTAGAATTGTGCTATATCTGCAATGAGATGTGGCTAAGTAGAATTGTGCTATATCTGCAATGAGATGTGGCTAAGTAGAATTGTGCTATATCTGCAATGAGATGTGGCTAAGTAGAATTGTGCTATATCTGCAATGAGATGTGGCTAAGTAGAATTGTGCTATATCTGCAATGAGATGTGGCTAAGTAGAATTGTGCTATATCTGCAATGAGATGTGGCTAAGTAGAATTGTGCTATATCTGCAATGAGATGTGGCTAAGTAGAATTGTGCTATATCTGCAATGAGATGTGGCTAAGTAGAATTGTGCTATATCTGCAATGAGATGTGGCTAAGTAGAATTGTGCTATATCTGCAATGAGATGTGGCTAAGTAGAATTGTGCTATATCTGCAATGAGATGTGGCTAAGTAGAATTGTGCTATATCTGCAATGAGATGTGGCTAAGTAGAATTGTGCTGTATCTGCAATGAGATGTGGCTAAGAAGAATTGTGCTATATCTGCAATGAGATGTGGCTAAGAAGAATTGTGCTATATCTGCAATGAGATGTGCTGGCTAAGTAGAATTGTGCTCTATCTGCAATGAGATGTGGCTAAGTAGAATTGTGCTATATCTGCAATGAGATGTGGCTAAGTAGAATTGTGCTATATCTGCAATGAGATGTGGCTAAGTAGAATTGTGCTATATCTGCAATGAGATGTGGCTAAGTAGAATTGTGCTCTATCTGCAATGAGATGTGGCTAAGTAGAATTGTGCTATATCCGCAATGAGATGTGGCTAAGTAGAATTGTGCTATATCTGCAATGAGATGTGGCTAAGTAGAATTGTGCTATATCTGCAATGAGATGTGGCTAAGTAGAATTGTGCTATATCTGCAATGAGATGTGGCTAAGTAGAATTGTGCTATATCTGCAATGAGATGTGGCTAAGTAGAATTGTGCTGTATCTGCAATGAGATAAGAAGAATTGTGCTATATCTGCAATGAGATGTGGCTAAGAAGAATTGTGCTATATCTGCAATGAGATGTGGCTAAGTAGAATTGTGCTATATCTGCAATGAGATGTGGCTAAGTAGAATTGTGCTATATCTGCAATGAGATGTGGCTAAGTAGAATTGTGCTATATCTGCAATGAGATGTGGCTAAGTAGAATTGTGCTATATCTGCAATGAGATGTGGCTAAGAAGAATTGTGCTATATCTGCAATGAGATGTGGCTAAGAAGAATTGTGCTATATCTGCAATGAGATGTGGCTAAGTAGAATTGTGCTATATCTGCATGTGAGATGTGGCTAAGTAGAATTGTGCTATATCTGCAATGAGATGTGGCTAAGTAGAATTGTGCTATATCTGCAATGAGATGTGGCTAAGTAGAATTATGCTATATTTGCAATGAGATGTGGCTAAGTAGAATTGTGCTATATCTGCAATGAGATGTGGCTAAGTAGAATTGTGCTATATCTGCAATGAGATGTGGCTAAGTAGAATTGTGCTATATCTGCAATGAGATGTGGCTAAGTAGAATTGTGCTATATCTGCAATGAGATGTGGCTAAGTAGAATTGTGCTATATCTGCAATGAGATGTGGCTAAGTAGAATTGTGCTATATCTGCAATGAGATGTGGCTAAGTAGAATTGTGCTATATCTGCAATGAGATGTGGCTAAGTAGAATTGTGCTATATCTGCAATGAGATGTGGCTAAGTAGAATTGTGCTATATCTGCAATGAGATGTGGCTAAGTAGAATTGTGCTATATCTGCAATGAGATGTGGCTAAGTAGAATTGTGCTATATCTGCAATGAGATGTGGCTAAGTAGAATTGTGCTATATCTGCAATGAGATGTGGCTAAGTAGAATTGTGCTATATCTGCAATGAGATGTGGCTAAGTAGAATTGTGCTATATCTGCAATGAGATGTGGCTAAGTAGAATTGTGCTATATCTGCAATGAGATGTGGCTAAGTAGAATTGTGCTATATCTGCAATGAGATGTGGCTAAGTAGAATTGTGCTATATCTGCAATGAGATGTGGCTAAGTAGAATTGTGTTATATCTGCAATGAGATGTGGCTAAGTAGAATTGTGCTATATCTGCAATGAGATGTGGCTAAGTAGAATTGTGCTATATCTGCAATGAGATGTGGCTAAGTAGAATTGTGCTATATCTGCAATGAGATGTGGCTAAGTAGAATTGTGCTATATCTGCAATGAGATGTGGCTAAGTAGAAATGTGCTATATCTGCAATGAGATGTGGCTAAGTAGAATTGTACTATATCTGCAATGAGATGTGGCTAAGTAGAATTGTGCTATATCTGCAATGAGATGTGGCTAAGAAGAATTGTGCTATATCTGCAATGAGATGTGGCTAAGAAGAATTGTGCTATATCTGCAATGAGATGTGGCTAAGTAGAATTGTGCTATATCTGTAATATGAAGTTTGATTGGGTTACAGTTTTTATGATTTGAAGATTCTGTGGGTGCTGGTGATTATTTTGGTACCAAAATCTCAAAATGACCAAAGAGTGAGTTGAAGCTTCTGGTTCTAAACCGTCGATATGTTCTTTATATTTGAAGAGAAAGTGGTGTAAGACAAGAGACCGATTAATATTTGCGCGGGGATTCACACTTTTGTGGACTGCGAAACATTACCATGATTACCCGTTCGTTCATAAATTTGATATTTCTTGATTTCGTCTTCCTCTTTTTTACCAGAAAAAGCCGAAGGTTAAAAACAAATAATTATTACGCACCCTTCTTTTATTTATCCCGGCCTTCATCACTCCCCCCCCCATTTTACTTATAGTGTAAGTATTGATCGGTCTCTGTTCTGCTCGGTCGATATACGAGGGCTGGTCAATAAGTTCCCGCAACTATGGTGTATCTCCGCTCATGCATGACTTGGATGGCTGTTACTTACGCTAAATTCAAGTTTGTACTTTTGTCTTTCAAAACGAATATGTATTAGCGATGCTGAATGCTTGATTACGTAATGACATTAGCATAAACACAATAGCGTATGGGCACTGCCTGATTTATGGTGAAAAGTAGTCATGAAAATCTCGCGCCAAATTGAGGTATTGTTACATAATTCTAAATATCTCGAGAATAAAAGTATAGAATCTGGCACGGTTTTTGCAGCTTTATAGACCGATAACATAGGCATGATGCTGGACTCTTTTTAGACATATACCATTTTATTAAATAAAAGAAATCGTGTTGAATATCTCCAATTTTGAGTAGGCTTGATCACCCATTGTTCTTTACATAATAAGAGATAGAAAGATTAATCGATGACAAAATTTAACCAATGGTACCTGGTTTGATTGGGTATCTACTGATTATAAAAAAGGGAGGTCCTAGTGGTGAAAACATAAACATTTCTTTCTTAATGAACCCTTAATTTCAAAAGGTCTTGTTTTTGTAATTAAAGTAGCACACCATAGAGAGGCTCTGGATTGAATAAGAAATTTGAATTTCGAAAGGTGTGTCTAATTTTACCATAAGACTTGGTATAGTAATTCACTCACACAGCTACTGTTCTGCAAACCTTGTATTAGTCATATTTTTAGCGCGTTTTTGATGAATTTTTACTTTTTTCATACATTTTTGGTACTTTCAATCATGCATACCATCAACGCATGCGCATATTTCTATTTTGTTGCAACAAATTCTATTGTCCTGACTATGATCTCTAATACCATACCAATAACCATATTTGGTTTGGTTTTATTTTGGAGATAATTTGGATTCTTTCTTCTGCCGTGTGGGCTATTTTTCGCGATTTTCACACCACTTTTGCTTGCTGTTATAGGCCTATTTCTGGTGAATTTCAAAGACGGTCCCTTTCCTCATCTGTTGACGGATACATTTCTTCTTTCACAATTATCCATTGAATATACTCAGATTACCTCATACCAAAAATAAGGCCTGTAAACTGCTTTGGTCCTTACTTCTGCTTCTTTTTATTACACGTTCCTCAAAGCCAATTCAAATTTCTCGCCAATGTTGACAATTGTCAGTGTACATATAGCAATGACTTTATGCAAATGAGATTACGTAATTAAAGGTACTCTGATACTATATAATTGTTGTGCGTTTTGAAAGACAAAGGTACAGCGGAGATAAATAATGGTTGCGGGATATTATTGACCAACCCTCGTAATACACAAAATATAAATATAAATGTTATATAGAGTTTGTAGACTTTGTATTGGTGTGGATTTATAAAAATACATTTTAGTAAAATTGAGGTTGTAAATTTCCGTTTAATACACTAACCGTTTTAAACTTTTAAACGTAAAAAAAACATTTTAAAAAATTGACATTTTGTTTCGGACAAAAAAGCAAACTATTGGGCTTTCAAAACAAGATAATGGTTGATAAAACCATTGTCCCTTTTAAACAATTGAACATTATTAATAAAAAGTAAACACCACATTTGAAAAGAGGACACTGTATTTTCACCGGACTGTCCGTACTTCAATAGTTTTAAAATGCTAGTGAATGAAGACGTTCAATATGCACAGAATTTACCATAGGATATGAACATCTCCATTTATTACAAATTGAAAACTATTTAAGTAGGGACAGTGCGGTGAAAATACGGTGTCCATTTTTCAAATTCCGTGTCCATTTTTTATTAATAATTTCAGATTGTTAAGCTTTTGTTATCAAACATTGGTTGACTTGTTTTGGAACTCTAAAATGTTTGGATCTAAACTCCTCAACAAAAGTACACGCCTTGTGAATGTAGTGGGGTCTCAAACAGCATTATTCTGTGCAGCAAGCTGCAATCCATATCTTCACAATCTAGGACCTAATGCAATCCTCCAAGATGACACCGCTCGCCCCACAGAGCCACGGTAATCAACGACTACCTATACAGAATATGGGAGTAGAGCCAAAATGGCCTGCCATCAGGCCAGACCCGGGGGCCAGACCTCAACCCGATTGAACACTTGTGGGACGAGCTTGATCGTGCTGTACGTGCCAGAGAAGCCCATATGCAACCACATTGAATGACCTGCGACGAATCCTTGTTGAAGAATGGAATGCCATGCCACAGTAACGTGTAACCAGTTCGGTGAGCAGCATGAGGAGAAGGAGCCTGACAGGGATGCCAGTTTTCCGGATATTTCCGGAAATCCGGACCACACGTTTAAAAAAAAAAAAATTCCGGTCGGCCGGTCGCAAAAAAATCTCCCGTTGGAAGGAAAAAAATCTGAGGAAATCTCCAATTTTAAAATGAAAATTCCTCATTTAACATGCATGTGGTCAAATTTTTATATTATTGAGAACACATTTTCATGCCCAAAATTGATGAATTTTAGTCCATTTTCGGACCAGCATATTATACTGAGTGTGTCGGCTTTTGCGTTCAAAAACTCATCTCTTTTTCCTCAACAAATATTACCCAAGTAAGAAGTATGTAATGTGTATTAATGAACAATGACGTTTGAGATGATGCTGGACTGATGATGCTGATGCCGTATAGGCCTATGTATACTCTAATATCAAGTCATGTTTAAGTCTAAATGGAAATGAACTTCGGTCAAAGGTTTGATATGAACCTTTTAGCTGTATCCTTTGGTGTAGCCGTCGTTGTGAACATGGGGTGGGGGAGGTTGGGTGGGGTGGTTGAGTGTGTGTAGGCCTATGTATTTCCTTTTAGGCCTACTATTTTAGTCCCCAATTTGTAGTGACATCACTCTGTCTCTGTATGTTTAACATACCGAATTTTACAAATTACTCTTATCATACAATGTCCGGGTACAATGTATTCTTCATGCACAATCATAAGTACCCCCCCCCCCCATGTGGGCCCCCTCCCACATACCCAAAGGGGGGGGTAAAAAAATTTGTTGAATCATTGTTTTTATATTGCGCATTACATATATCAATTTCAATCATGTAGGCCATGTTATTAGGCCAAAAAAACACTTTGAAGAATGTCTCCCATGTACAAAAGTATAGGAAACAGAACATTTAAAACCACTTTTTTAGGATGAAGGAAGCATTTTTTCAAAAAAAGTCTAAAACAGGTTTTTTTAATCAAAAATTGTCTCTTTTGGGGTGCTAAATCTGCTAAAATGTTTGTCGTCCTGAAATTTTAACCAAAAGGTGGGGTGTGGTGGGGGAGGCAGTGGATGCCAAGCACAAATTGTTAATTATTGTTTTATTTTTCTGCTTCACATATATCAACATCAGCCATATTGGTCATGTAATAAAGCCAAAAACATTTTTTAAGAGTGTCTCTTGTGCATAAAAGTATAGGAAACTCAAAACTTTAAAGCATGTTTTCTGGAAGAAGGAAGCACTTTTTATTAAAAGTGTAGAACAAGCCAGGAGCTTTGAAATGTTCTTTTTACCCTCTGAAATGGCCTTTCCTGTGGTGCTAAATGTGCAGAAACCATCTGGCTTCGGGGGGCTTTGCCCCCTCGACCCCCTGGACCCCACCAGGGGAGCCCCTGGACCCCACGCCGTGAGGGACGAGAGCTCCGCTCGCTACGCTTCGCATTTAGTATTTTATGAAATATTTTTTTCCTTCCCAACTTCAGGAGGCCACTGGTATCCCTGAGCCTGACTATTGTGGCTGCCTGTGGTTTTTCCACCCGCTATTGAGGTTAGTGGCTAGCATTGTTTGAGCACAGAATAATGGTTAATTTGGAGCTATTTGGCAAATTCTGTTTGAGACCCCACTACATTCACAAGGCGTGTACTCAGCCGTGAAAAATGTTATTGTTTCAAATGGGGTGTCATTGTAAAGGGGAGTATTGTAGCTATCCATTGATATGCAACACGATATGAATATGTCACAAATAATTTGAGATACAGATGCGTGAAAAAACTTTCCAAACTTTTGTTGAGGAGTTTATAAACATGTAAAATGGATCAATTTAGTTACATTCGGAGACCCACTTGGATCCGGACGTTATAGAGAATGGTTAGTACATTGTGTAATACACAATGTGTACACCAGGCACAAAAAGAAACTCGTCAGTTATAGTCATCCTTGCTGTTCAATAACTTGATAATTTTGGATTATTCTGAAATATACATTTTTTTAATTGGACTTTGCTTTCTCATTTGACACCCTGTTCGTGAAAAACGAACAAGAATTGACCAAGATATGCGCCTCCAAAGCCTCAAACCCCAAAATCAAAAGTTGCATTTTCAACGATTTTCAATGGGAACGCATCGTTGTATTGCACACAAGCACCACGGGCCAATCAATAAAGCACACAGTGTAACAGGCACAGTTGAATCGTTTAAATTGCAACTTTTCATTTTGGGGTTTGAGAGTTTGGAGGCGCGTATCTTGGTTAATTCTTGCTCAATGTTCACGAACAGGGTGTCAAATGAGAAAGAAAAGTCCAATTAACAAAATGTATATTTCAGAATAATCTAAAATTATCAAGTTATTGAACAGCAAGGATGAATATAACTGACGAGTTTCTTTTTGTGCCTGGTGTATATTCAATGACATACAATGACATATTACATGTTGTGTGTTATACATAATTGTGAAAAATTCAATCAAGTTCATTCCTGTGAAGTATTTTGACATCAATAGTACTAGGCGACTTATCCTATCCCCTGATGGTAGAGAATACAACCAATTCAAAGATGCAGGACAAAATTCGTGTTACTCCAATAGTTATAATGAATGGTAAAGATAAAGATACAATGAAAATAAAATTACGACGAGGATAAAAAACAACAACTACAAGAGAAATATGATCAATACTTTTCTTTGCATTCGAAAATAAAATAAATAATGCAAATGAAAAAAAAACCCAAGATCATCAATTTGACAATATCCTTCGTTAATAAAGACTCTGGTCGTTTTCTTCAAATAATTGAAGTAGGCTATTATAGCGGAAAAATTAATTTATACTTTCTTTAAGCAGGGTAATCCCATCAGTGAAAACACTGATCTTCCTGGGGATGTGGGGGTGGGGCACTCAATTTAAAGTTTGATGGTAGAGGTGTGCGGCGTGGAGTGCCGAAATTAACGATTGATTTTTTTGAGTAAAATAGGGGTTTGACAAACTGAAGGTTTTTAAAACAATTTTTATGGTCTAGTGAGCTAAAATATTCCGATTTTGTCCAAATTTTAACTAGCTCATTTGTCAGAGTTTAAGGCACAAAGAACTGGAGCATGATTCAAATGTGGGCCTTTTAAAAAGGAACTACCGGAGAGCCTGATAAAGAGACCCTTGGCCGCCACTTGATACCCGTACCACCTTTACATTTTAGTACCTCCTCCGTAATTGCAATGTTAGCATCCAAATCTATAACATCAGAATATAAATCTAGTATTTTAATAAAACCATGTCACATACCGCCTGCTTGATCGATGACTATAACAGCGCCATCACAAAGTCCCATTTTGCGTGCAAGTGCATGCGCTACATGTAGGCTAGAAAATCCAACATAAAGTTGTATACTCTCTACAGCTAAGGCCAAAAAAAAAAAAGGTGTTTGTTTGCCCAGACACGACCGACCCAAAAAATCAAAAAAACATCATACACTTTTTTTTTTTTTTTTTTTTTACAATGATATAAAAATAAAGAAAAGGATGTTTTTTCCCTAGAAATATGCCAAATGACACCTGAAAGTTAATATTCCAGGCAATCACAGCTTTCATTCTTCCCATTTAGCAATCCCCAACAACATTTTACCATTAATCAACATCAATATAGAGAACAAGGATGTCAAGTATGGTTTGAGATTTTGTATTACAGGCTTCCAGCCCATCACCCTTTCAACAGACATGCATTTATACTGAATTTATGCTGAATCTTTATCAAGATTTTGTTGCCAAAGAGATTAAACTTTATATGATAATGTTGAAATATATTAAAGTTTATATTAAATACACACAAGAACAAAATGTAAGGCTGAATGTCGTATACACCAATCTGACTAAGCCATTACTAACGTGTCCCCCGACGTAAAACTGTGGTGTTCAGGTCGGGGGTTCCATCAATTACTTGTTATATTAGTGTGCTATACAGAATTGTACATAACAGTGAGTTGCAAAACACGATCATGAATTGATTGAACAAATTAAATCTCCCGCACTGGTACATCTGTGGTTCCGTCAATAGAGAGCCAAATAGAGTAAACAGAAACGCCTCTCAGATTGGTGTATATATTTTCTCTTACCCCACTTGCTGCAACACGTGTACAGATCTCAAAAAAAAAAAAAAAAAAAAGGAAATCGACCTACCGACCCACTCCTTTGGACCCCATGTCTGGGCAAACAAACACTTTTTTTTTTTTGGCCTAATGGCGAGAGAAGAGAGATACCTTCAATTGACTTCAATTATGGGTCATTATTTTCTCGTCCATGCTGACGTAACACAAAAGGAGGTGCGGAATTTTCAAATTGTTGACTTTTTCCAAAAATATCGCGTTCATTCAAAACGTTCGGAAGTAACTGAGGGCCATGAGCATGATGAGGTTCTTTTTGCAACTCAGGAAGTCAAGATATTGTGATCACGAGTCCTGACTTCTTGTGTTCCTGACTTAGCCAGTTTAAAATAAAGAAATAGTAAAAGATATAAATATAAAGAAATAGTTACGACAACACAGGATGTCAAGAACTCGTGGACTTCAGCCCAAATATGGACGTTTGGGGGCTATTTGAACAAATTAACACGAAAAAGAGCCCGGGGGGATCACTCACATAAATGGTCTGTACGCATGCGTGACCAAAAAAAAACAAGTAAAAGGGGTGTTTTTTTAGGCAAGGCAAGTTACGCGCGTGACGCGTTTAGGGTCTAAAAAACAGTAATTTTCAAGAATAAGGGTAGTTTTCTGAAACTGGACAACTTATTTAGGGTACCTTTTCAAATTTTTGGTAAATTATGAGTCCAAAAAGGGTACATTTGTTGCATTTTCACCAGCCAAAAACTCATTAGGGGGTAAATTCTACACTAAATTACCTTATTAAGGGGCTAAATTTGCTGGTAGGGTAAAACTCGTTTAGGGGGTGTTTGAAAAAATTTAGTCACGCATGCGTACACTGTCATATTTGAGTGGCCCCCCGGGAAAAAGAGGCCCCTTTGTTAATGTCTCTTTCCAATTTGGACTTTCTTTCGCAATTATTAAGTGTCGTAATGTATGAACATATACTAGCATTTCCAAATTACGAATATGCAGCAAAAAAGATGTAAACCAGAATACCTCATCTAGAAGCCACATGCGTATTCGCGCATAAAAAACAACCATGGCCACGGTAGTGTGATGACTTGTTTAAAATTACATTTATCATCTCGGAGTTCTTCTCAGTCGTGGACGGAGAATTGGTTGCCCAAAATGTACAGAATCAGGGTTTAAAGTGAAAATGTTGCTGTTATTAAGACGCGTCGGAAGGGAGCATAACCTAATGTGTTTGCACTCAAAATTAATTTTGAGACAAAGAAAGCCGACACACAAAAATATGGTAGGGGTTCCATAAAGGAGATCCCAAGGCATGATATAAGGGGTGTCATTTCCAACCCATGTGCGTGATTTTTCTCGGCAGGAGGAAAATTCCAAACTTGAAGGAGGATTTCGTGATCCTAGCATCCTTTTATGACATTTTTCAGTAGATATCCACGAAAAAGCTTATTTCCAAAATTTCAGTTGATTCCGATTTTGCGTTTGCGAGTTATGCATGATTATGTGTATTACACTGCTCCATAGACAATGTGTTGTAATTTCGTTCTGGTGCACCAGAACGAAATTCAAATATGGTGATATTTTTGCTAAACGAATTAATCTGCAAGAAATATTTGGTACATAAACATTATGTAGCCAGAGGTATCCAGTGGTGTAAAAATCTCAACTTTTTTTGGGAAAAGTGGGGGGATGAGGCTGTGGATCACGAAATGCCCCTTTAAGTTTGATAGATTGTTGGTTTTTTTAAACTCAAGAACCGCAAGACCTATAGAAATATAAATGCAAATAGCTTCCTTGACTCATTTCCCATAAGATCGATAATATTAAGAGGTATACCATGATGCAGTCATGTCTACAGTAGAATTCATCTCGACCTTTGCAGGACTTAAACCCCATTAAAAGCTATTAAACCAAGATAACACTCATTGAAGCAGCTCAACTGAATAAATCAGATCTTCTCTGGTTGTGCACAAGTGTCTGTTTTCAATGTGCGACATCGCAATAAAGCTGGTATTATAGCTTCAGTTGGTTAACCGATTATAAAGGAAACGAAAGGAAACAGTGGTAGGCTATGTGTAGTTTTGTTCACGAAATGAGACAAAGACCTGCTTTTTGTTAACCAGCATTCTTCAAAATGAGCAACATAATGATTGTTGACTTAACACGGTTTGGAAATAATTTCTTCATATTTTTTTTTTTTTTTGTCGTTTACATATCCTTCCTAAAACACAAAAGTGCGACCCTCTCCAAACATCTAAATTAGCTAAAAATTTAGGACATGTTACAAAACTATATTTTCTAGAACCTATTTAGAATAGTTAAAATGTAGCTTGTACCGTTTTTTTGTGGCATCCTTCAGAAGTGAGCGGTCCGATACCAATATTTTCGGGTCAAATCTCCATTCAATTAACACGGGGAGTTGGCTAGCTATGCCTTGCCCTCACTCATATTTTACAAAAGTGCGACTATTTCTGAACATCTAACCTAGCTGTAATTTTAGGTCATGTTAGAGAAATATATTTGCTAGAAGTTTTGGAGAATAAAAAAAAATATTGGCTGGTTATTTTTCACACAGTGATGTTAACTAGGCAAGTGCCCATTCTTCCAACGTACATCATTTTTAGAGGTCACGCGTCAATGGTGAGAGCACTGTGTATTTGTGTATAGGAAAACGGACAGTAACTGCAGTATGCTGCGTTTTTTTAGTTAAATGGCTAAAAATGGAAACATATGGTTACCGCATTACCCACCTTAATGTTAAAAAAAAAAGAAGAAGAAAAACAGTTGCCATTTTACATATGTTCGACGACAGTTTTGAAGTGTCGGATAAGTATCAATAGATATTTTAGTATAGAGGAATCAATTGAACACCGTAGATGTTCGTTAAAATGCAAAAGGTTGGCGATAGATGCGTTCTTGTTTATTAGATTTCTATCCATTTCTAAAAAATGAATGTCAATTGCTATCTAAATATTTTGCTTCAATCTTAAACAGGGCCATAGTTCCATCACTCAATCTTTAGTACGTAAGTGCGGTTGGTATTTATCCAAATGAAGAAAGCCATTATTAATTGACGGTGTCAGTTTCAGAAAGATATTTCTGAATTTTGAAGAAAGTTTCATTGTCCCATTGATTCAAACTCATCTACCGACTCAATAAAAGGCATGGCTATTAAAAAAAACCAAATCCAAGCATTGAAAACTTATATTCCTGATCATATGCATGGTGTGTTCTATAGTAACACTATCTTCAGTAGATAGCAACCTGACCAAAGTTAATACTTTATAGAAATATGAAATTGAAATGCGTTCGCAAGTTCATTCCCTCCTCTGCTGTGTGATCGTGTGAGCAGTATAAAAAGTTTATCATACTTCGGATCTAGCGACAAATTTGACCAATCACCTGCATCGTTTCTTCGCAGTTTGTGAATAACGATCGTGATCGTTTGTCAAAAATCAGTGACATTTTGCTTAGCGTCTGGAATATAAATTCAGCTTAAAGCATAATAAGTGAGCTTAATCACTGTAGCACATAAGAGAGCATCGATACTGCTCGTTTGTAATACGAGTGCTCGCGAGAACGAATGTCTGATTTAACGCTTGGCATTTCACAAATTGCTAAAGAAAACTCACTTTTAATCTCTGTCGAATGACTAAATTGCTTGAGCTACCGAACGTGACAACCTGCAAAAGATTTGATTAAGCACCGCAACAATGAAGAAGAGAAAAAGAGTGCATTGCTGTTAACCATTAGACAGTGTCCGTTTCATTGCATATTACGTATGCCATCGCACAACTATTCGGGTGTTAACGCAGGATTGTGATTGTACCTTAACATTAAGTCCTTGAGGCGACAGGTATTCCTAGCGGCCTAAAAAGCAACACAACCCGGTGCATCTTGCCTTGATATTTAAACCGATGCTTGGGCATATATGATGTACCCAAAATGCTTCCATCGTCAAACAATTTATTTTCAAATATGTACACAAATGTGCTAATTTTAATTCTCCAATGATTCCGAAAGTATAACGTATCTCGTGTGTAGATAAATCAATCACGCGAGATCTCGAGAGGCCCTGGGCGAGATGAGATATTGTGATTTTGTAAACAGTCGATATGTCGTATGAATTCGACATATAAACATCCCACGGTTATTGCCAAGACTTGTTACCAAAGAAGATTTATTGAAATTCGGATATTATGTCATTTTATCAGTCACATGAGGCATAGAGCTATTTGGACAATGCAATCGAGAAACAGATAGAAAGATAAGTGAAAAGATGCGCTAATGTTTTTCAGGCAATCTTGATGAGTGTACCGCCGGATTGTTTTATCCTGTTAAATAAACGTGCTTTGTTCTTGTTGCCTACGCCCAAGGCCACGAATAATAATTTCAAGAGAATATTCGAGGCCTCAGGGTAGATTCTGAGTTGAAATCATCTACATTTCAATTTTTTAAGCAAGTACATGCTTTATTTTGAAGTCATTGGGACGTACAACTATCCTTTTGCGCGAATTGATTGTTAATATCCGTGGTCAAATAAACAATAATGAAATGTATTTTTTTTTATAGAATCCGCATCAAAAGTCACTAACATAACAGAGGTACGCTTGTGTATACTATGCTAGTCATTGTGTATCTGTATATGGTACAAAGACGAAGATGTATGTAATTCAGGGCCGTAGCAAGGTTGAAAAATGTGGGGCGGCCATCACAAATGTGGGGCGGCCAAGTTACAAATTTATGCCCAAATTGAAATAAAGATATAAAGAAAAACATAACAAATTTCTCAAAAAGTGGGGCGGCCATGGCATCCCCGGCCGCCCCGCTTGCTACGGCCCTGATGTAATTTACTATCAGCTTCGGCAATCACTTTCTGTTGCCTTCAGTAGATAATGGTAACCTCCTGTTGTTGACGTTCAAGTTGAAATGCCACTCGTGCCATTCATCAGTTTCTGATTGTGGTCAGCTCTTCCCCATTTGTATCCAGCTTACTGCCCCTTATCCATAAATGCCAAGTTATATCCATTTACGAAGGCCTCAGAGAAAGAATGCCGAAACTGGACAAACAGTGATTAGAATTGTGATAAACGATGGCTTCAAAACGCAACCGCCGCGACGCGCCAGTTACCCGATCGGCGCATTGGCTGAGCCAGTGATTGGGTCTGGTCTCTATTGTCCGGAACATTAGAACGTCCGTCGCTTCTGCCAGTGCGATGGCGGTCGCCCGGCGGCTGGGTGTTGATTGAAGCCATCCCAAGTTATTTAGTTAGCGCCACCAATCACACCAGATACAGTCAGAGCTGGGCTCTCCTTTTTTTTACTTCTTTTTTTACTTCTATGAACTAATTATCAAACTTTTTAAGCAAAGGTAGGAGTATTTATCAATGACTGTTCACCCTGGAATCTTAAAATAGGTTCCATATCAGATCATAAGATCATTTGAAGACTGATTCTGAAAGCCGGTTATGAAGGTAGCTGAATTCGGAAACCTTGACGTTATTGATATTTTAAGCTTACTTGTGCTAGACTCTAAATTTGGTGCTTGGTGATATAACATCTTGCTGCTATACTGTACAACAACGTGTGATGAGCCAGAGACATGGTGGGTACAGGAAAGAGTGGATTGTATTTTGCTGTTTTTATTTACATGTTAAGCAAGCAGCTTTTTGGTATTACAAATGTAAGTGCAGATTGCCATGATTGCACACTACCTGACAATGTCGACACCTTGTGTCTGCCATCAACAATCAAATATGGTCACGAGAAACTGTTCGTTACTTGGTATTCGGGAAATAGCAGTGTAGGAACTAGAGAAAAGACAGTTGTAACTGGCAATAAAGTGAAGATCGACTCTTTTGCTGTGGTGGTGGGTCTAATGCTGGCGGGCGATGTCCATCCATGTCCAGGTCCAGTTTTGGCATCCCTCTGCCAAGGCTGACTCTACGTCTACGTCTGACAACTTCAACGTGTTCAGGAACAAAGGGTTACACTTCATCCATTTAAATGTGCGCAGTATAATGACTATAGGGAAACTTGATGAACTTAAATTAATAGCAAAAAAACAAATGCCGCGGTAATTGGTATAACAGAAACATGGTTGGACAATACTATAAATGACTCTGAAATTGAAATAATGAACTATAATCTGGAACGAAAGGATCGTAATAGACATGGTGGGGGTGTTTGTATTTATGTAAGGTCTGATTTGGCGTATAATTTGAAAGATGATATTTGCCACAAAGATCTTGAGACAATATGGATAAATATTATGCTGCCTAAGACTAAACCAATTTTAACTGGGATATGTTACCGTACCGAAGAGCAGCGCAATTTTTTCAGTGTTTTGGAAGAAGTGTGTTCACAAAATGAATGTTTCAACCAAAATGAAACTATCATTCTAGGCGATTTCAATGCTGATGTTCTATCGAAAAAGAAACCAAAAGACAGCATTATTAATGCTTTGGAACGTTTTTGCCTCATGCAAGATTTCATTCAGTTGATACGGGATTATACCAGGGTTACTCCAACAAGTAAAACCGCCATTGACTTGAGTTTTGTCTCTGACCCTCAAAAAGTGTGTCAATCAGGGGTAGTCACATTTGGGATAAGTGACCACTACTTAATATACTGTAGTAGAAAACAAACTAAGGTGCAATATAATAGACACAAAACTGTAAATATCAGATCAATGAAAAGGTACTCTACTGAATGTTTCATAACAAAGTTAAACCATGTTGATTGGAAGAATGTTTTAATATGTGTCGATGTAGAAAAAGCATGGGAAATATTCAAAGGTTCCTTGTTGTCGGTCATAAATGAAATTGCTCCACAGAAAAAAATCAGGGTGAAACAAAGAACTGAGCCATGGTTTAGTGCAGAGATAAAAGAATTGATTCATGATCGTGACACAGCACTGCACACTTTCAACAGAACTAAAAACACAAGTGATTTTTCTGAATTCAAGAGTCTTCGAAACAAGGTTCAATATGAAATAAAAAAAGCCAAATCACAGTATTATAAGGACAAGATAGAAGAAAATGTAAACAATCCAAAAATCTTTGGAGTATTTTGAAAGGCATGGGGCTAGTGATAAAGGTTCCACAAAATCAGGCAGTATTGGCCTTGAGATAGAGGGAGAGGTCTGCTTTGACAAAGCAACTGTGGCTGAGAAGTTTAATGATTTCTTTGTTACAGTGGCCTCCACACTGGTCAGCAAACTCCCCACTGGCTCTGGCAGATATGGCCTGGATTCTGTTTTTGAATTTTACAAAAAGAGAAATGTCAAACAAAATAATTTTGATCTTTCCCAGGTAAATGAGGATAGTGTTTTAAAACTACTGATGAAAATAAATACTAGCAAATCAACTGGTCTTGACAATCTACCTGCAAAATTCATCAAGGATGCTGCACCGGTGATATGCGAGCCTCTTACTCACATTATTAACTTGTCAATCAAATCTGGTGTAATTCCCAATGACATGAAAAATGCTAGAGTGGTGCCAATACATAAGAAAAGCAGTAAGACAGAAACTGGCAATTACCGACCAGTTTCCATCCTTAGTGTTATTTCAAAATTTTTTGAAAGGATTGTTTATGACCAGTTAGAAAAATATTTGAAGGACGAGTCTCTCCTTTATGAATTTCAGTCGGGCTTTCGGCCGTCATTTTCTACAGATACTTGCTTGATTCACCTGTCGGACTACATAAGAAAGGAATGGGATAAAGGTAATCTTACTGGTATGGTGGTTCTTGATTTACAAAAGGCGTTCGACACGGTGAATCATGCAATTCTTCTTGGAAAATTGGGGGCCCTTGGCGTGGCTGAAAGTTCAATTAAATGGTTTGACTCGTACCTTACAGGTCGGAAACAGGTTGTTGACATAGGCGGAGTGAAATCACAGCCCAAGGATATTACGTGCGGAGTTCCCCAGGGCTCAATATTGGGGCCTCTTTTGTTCTTAGTCTATGTCAACGACATGGCTTCTGCAGTGGGGTGTAAATTACTTTTGTATGCAGATGACTCAGCTCTGATGGTCTCGCATAGTGATGTCAATGTCATTCAGGAACAGCTCAGTTTGGAGCTCAAGGCTGTGAACGAGTGGTTGATTGATAATAAATTATCCCTTCACTTAGGGAAGACTGAGTCGGTCCTGTTTGGCACTGCACGTAAACTTGCGAGACAATCAGAGCTCAGCATCAAATGTGGTAACACACTAATTACTCCCAAATCTGAAGTAAAGTACTTAGGCCTCAATATTCATCAAACTCTAAGTGGGCAAAATACAGCAGATAAAGTTCTAAAAAGGCTAATTCCAGACTCAAATTTATTCAAAGAAAAGGAAGGTTTTTGAATGTATACACTAAAAAACTTCTTGTTTCGGCTCTCATCCAGTGTCATTATGACTACAGGGTGTATCAAAATGATTGGTACCGAAGACTTTTCATTTTTTGCCGATTTTTTTAATTATTTTTTGTGCCAGTTTGGGGTTAATTGTTTAAATATTTGTAATTATAGTAGTTTTATCTTCTCTAAGAATTTTAGATCAGAAAGATAGCATATTCTATTCAGAAGTTACATGATTCTAAAGGAAAGTAGGTGTTTTTACACTTTTCATCGTAACGCTGGATCAGTAGCGCACCATTTTCAAAGCTCTATTTTACTGCAAATACCTTGTGAGGATGATATGTTGAAAATCATGGAAATATTTAATATTTCCTTGTCTATTTCTTCATTCATAATATATAGAAATGTTATAATCAATATTTATTGCTTGAGAGTAATATTATTGACTTGAATAATTTAGGTGGGGTGAAAGAAGTTTGTGTATCAACACCATCCAGGGCGGTAATTTGAATTGTATTATTGAGATTACTAAGTAGATGGTGTGGCAGAATGGCTATAGACTGTAGACAGTGTAGGTTAGTTTAAACCTGGTAAAAGTTATTGGAATGGCTCCACCGTATTCCAAACTTCAGTGTGCATTCATAGTTAATAATCACTGGTCGACACAAAGCTATGGAGCAGTGCAGAGGAGACAGCTTCTAAGAGCAAGGCGTATCCCATGCAAACATGCTATAACTTGCAATGCTTCAAAATTTGATATGGGCAGTTACAGAATGGACCCATCCCAGGTGTTAAGTTCTTTCAAGATAGGGCTTCACCTCACACTTCCAGAGTCATAAGGCAGGTACTTCAGGCACTATCTTTCTAAAAGCATGTGTAAAGCAATTTTATGTTATTTATACTGAGAGGTGAGATATTATATTGAAGAGTATGTATGCAATAAATGGTTCAAGCAGTGAACCTATTCATCCTGTGTCGTGTAAGTCAAACCATGATTACGTCGATCTTCGTTTAAATGACAATAGCTCCCAGATGCATCAACCTATCAACTTCAGATTAATAGATCAATAAGTTAACATATACCCCTTTCTATTTATAGTACAAAAACTATATTAATTAGCAATTTCATATTTTTGATATATTTTTGAAAATGTCACATAGCCCGGTACCAATCATTTTGATACACCCTGTATGCTTGTAGTTCCTGGTATCCTGCTTTAACCAAACAAACAAAACAAAAACTCCAAATTGCCCAAAATAAAATCATCAGAAATGTGCTAAATCTGTCCCCTAGGTCTCACATTGGTGCTAGTGAATTCCAGGAGGTAAACTGGCTCCCGACCCAGTACAGGGTTTTCCAGATTATGACAAATCACATGTTTAGGATCCTGAATGGCAAAAGTCCTACTTATTTTCTTGAAGGTATTTCTAAGTCTAAAACGTACACAAACATTCAACCAGGTCAGGAACATATGCTTTATTCAAGCCTCGTATGGGCACCCATGGGCAAAAAACCTTTGTTTATAATGCAATAAATGTGTGGAACTCGCTTCCAAATTCTGTGCAATCCCAGCTATGTCGTCAAGACATTTTCAGGAAAGAGGTCAAACATCACTTTTTAAGGAAATTTCAAAAAATGAACGTGCAATTTATCTTTTTAACTAAGGCTGGACCTGATGCATGTTTTTTCAACATTTAAATATATTGTGTGTTTTTAATATTATTTTATTTTTTGTTTTTAAAATTTGTAGGTAATGATAATAGTATTTGTAATATTTTATGTCTTATGCTTGCTGAACAGTTTAAATTTAGGGTGGTACTACACCCCTTGATGGGTGTGTGACTATTTTTGTAGTTTTCTCGGGGGATAGTCGTGCATGGGTGGGAGGAGTCGTGTGTGTTGTGGGGGCGGGGAGTCCGGTTGCTGCGCTGGAATTTTCGGTGGCTCAGGAGGGCGGTAGATTACACAGCCGTGACGTTAGTCACGGCTGTGTCTTTTTTCTTACAGGTTCTTTACACAGCCGTGACGTTAGTCACGGCTGTGTCTTTTTCTTCATAGGTTCTTTACACAGCCGTGACGTTAGTCACGGCTGTGTCTTTTTTTCTTACAGGTTCTTTCTTCTTTCTTTCTTTCTTTCTTCTTTCTTCTTTCTTCTTTCTGCCGACCACTACATTTGCTCTAGCACTTACATGCTTGCACCGATTTTGACCTAACTTGGTCACAACCATCATTGACCATGCCCCTATATGTCATATGAAACTCGTAGGGTCAAATGTCACGCAGGGGTCATAGGGGTCAAAAACGTGATTTCAACTCAAAATGCTTCTTCTCTCACAGATTACGTAGGACAGTGACACCACTTGCACACATGCATTGCTATTATCTTGTGTCTAAGGGGTCCTCACAGATTTGGGGTCAAAGGTCATTAAGGGGTCACTTCCGGTATAAAACGAAAAAACTTCAATTTTTTTTATTTGCTAAGAAAAACATAGGACAGTAACGGTATGTACACACATAAATTGTAATTACCCTGTGTATATGTGGTATTTTTTAATTTAGGGTCAAAGGTCATTAAGGGGCCATTTCCGGTATAAAACGAAATACCTTTAAAATGCTTCTTCTTCCACAAATTACGTAGGACAGTGACACCACTTGCACACATGAATTGTTATTACCCAGTGTCTATGGGGTGTACACAGATTTGGGGTCAAAGGTCATTAAGGGGTCACTTCCGGTATAAAACGAAAAACCTTCAAAAAATTTTATTTGCTAAGAAAAACATAGGACAGTAACGGTATGTTCACACATGAATTGTGGTTACCCAATTCATATGTGGTATTTTTTTATTTCGGGTCAAAGGTCATTAAGGGGTCACTTCCGGCCTGAGACGAAAAACCTTCAAAATGCCCCTTCTGCCACAAATAACATAGCAAAGTGATGCCACATGCACCCATGCATTGACATTAGCCAATGTCTATGGGTTTTTCATATATTTTGGGTCAAAGGTCATTGGGGGTTACAACACGGCTGTGTTCGTGGTCTTAGACCACAGCTAAGTCTAGTTCTTCTTCTTTCTGCCGACCACTTCATTTGCTCTAGCACTTACATGCTTACACCGATTTTGACCTAACTTGGTCACAACCATCATTGACCATGCCCTACATGTCATATGAAACTCGTGGGGTCAAAGGTCACGCAGGGGTCATAGGGGTCAAAAACGTGATTTCAACTCAAAATGCTTCTTCTCTCACAGATTACGTAGGACGGTGACACCACTTGCACACATGCATTGTTATTATCCCGTGTCTATGGGGTCCTCACAGATTTGGGGTCAAAGGTCATTAAGGGGTCACTTCCGGAATAAAACGAAAAACCTTCAAATATTTTTATTTGCTAAGAAAAACATAGGACAGTAACGGTATGTTCACATATAAATTGTAGTTACCCTGTGTGTATGTGGTATTTTTTATTTAGGGTCAAAGGTCATTAAGGGCCACTTCCGGTATAAAACGAAATACCTTTAAAATGCTTCTTCTCCCACAAATTACGTAGGACAGTGACACCACTTGCACACATGCATTGTTATTACCCAGTGTCTATGGGGTCCTCACAGATTTGGGGTCAAAGGTCATTAAGGGGTCACTTCCGGTATAAAACGAAAAACCTTCGAAAATTTTTATTTGCTAAGAAAAACATAGGACAGTAACGGTATGTGCACACATGAATTGTGGTTACCCAATTCATATGTGGTATTTTTTTATTTGGGGTCAAATGTCATTAAGGGGTCACTTCCGGTCTGAGACAAAAAACCTTCAAAATGCCCCTTCTGCCACAAGTAACATAGCAAAGTGGTGCCACATGCACCCATGCATTGACATTAGCCAATGTCTATGGCCGTTTTCATATATTTGGGGGTCAAAGGTCATTAGGGGTAACAACACGGCTGTGTTCGTGGGTTAGACCACAGCTTAGTCTAGTTCTTCTTAGTCTAGCCGAGCGGCGGCTAGACTCCTGTTTCCCAGTAGTTTTTTCTTACCTAGCTGGGGGTTTCCAACCCCCGAGCTAGGTACTGTTTTTGCTATCGGATCTTTCTTCTTTCTTTCTTTCTTTCTTTCTGGCAATTAATTTCAAAATGCTTCTCCTCCTTCATGTTACACCCTACAATTACGTAACTTGCACATATGTATCGGCTATATCCAATGCCCATAGGGTGCAAACAGAATTGGGGTCAAAGGTCATTAAGGGGGCATTACCGGTATATAATCAAATACCTTCAAAATGCTTCTTCTGCCACATATGACATAGCACAATGACGTCACTTACACATGTGCATCGGCTTTACCCAGTGCCCATACCTTGCACACAGAATTGGGGTCAAAGGTCATTAAGGGGTAAAATCTGTTTTGCCTTATCTCGATATCTGTAAGGGGTGTAGGGGCTCACACTCAGTGACAACAAATCTCATTACTTGGGGAACATTTTACAGGGTCAGGTCAAAGGTCATGCAGAGGTCAAATTTTAGAAATGCATTTTCTGGACATCTGTAAGGGGTACAGTGCTCTAACTCTGTGACAACAAACTTAATGACCAGGGAATATTTTGGAACACTTTGCAGGGGTCATGTCAAAGGTTAACTGGGGTCAAATCATATAATTTCATTTTCTGGATATCTGTATGGGGTATGGGGCTCAAACTCAGTGACAACAAATCTCATGAACATGGGAACAGTTTGAAGGGGTCAGGTCAAAGGTCATGCAGAGGTCAAATTTAGAAATGCATTTTCTGGACATCTGTAAGGGGTACGGGGCTCAAACTCTGTGATAACAAATGTACTGACCAGGGGAACACTTTGGAATGCTGTACAGGGGTCAGGTCAAAGGTCATCTGGGTCAAATCGTAAAATTTAACTTTCTGGGCATCTGCAAGTCGTATGGGACTCAAACTCGGTGACAACAAACCTCATGACCAGGGGAACATTTTTGGAACATTTTGCAGGGGTCAGATACCTCCAAAACACCGACAAGCCACAGCTCGGTTTGTGGTCTATGTCCACCATTTGCCACTAGTTCTTCTTCTTCTTCTTCTTCTTTCTGTCAACATTTAACATAATTTGCTCTAGCTCCTTTATTATTTGACCGATTATGACCATTATTATGTTTTGATGGATCCAAGTTGTGATAATATTGGATCCAAAACATAATAATGATAAAATTAGATGCTTTACGCCCAATATTTATTGGTCTCGCTATGAGGTTTAAAATATTGGACTCGACTACGTCTCGTCCAATATTTTAAAACTCATAGCTCGACCAATAAATATGGGCTCAACCCATCCAATTTTATATCAAACTTGGGCACAAGCTCCACTACCCCAGCCTTTACATTTGACATGACCCATTTGGGGTCAAACGTCATGCATGAGTAATTTTGGCTAAAAATGTGATTTTTACCAAAAATGCTTCTTCTCCTACAGATTACATGGTACAGTAATGAGATTTATACATTGACCTTGGCTATAGCCGGGGCCTATGGGGTCCTCACAGATTTGGGGTCAAAGGTCATTAAGGGGTATTTCCGGCACATAACCAAATACCTTCAAAATGCTTCTTTTCCTACAGATTCTATGGTACAGAGATGCGACTGACACATATGCATTGACATTAGTTGGTGTCTATGGGGTCCTCACAGATTTTGAGTTCAAGGTCAAACAGGGGACAAAAATGGTTGATTACTGAAAATCACTTTAAAATTCAATATTTTCTGCATATTACGTGCTGTGATCATCAGAATAATGCCAAAAGGGCTCTAGCATTATGTTCATGTACGATTGTAATCAGATTTGGCTTAAACATGGAGGAGGGGTCTGTTTTTGGGTCAAAAGGGTAAAATTCTAAAGTTTGTCCAATTTAAATGAAAATTAGTATATGTGATCTTGATATGATTCAAAATATATTGGAGGTCATTTCAAGGTCACCATAGGTCAACGAAAGGTCAAAAGGGTCAAATTCTAATATTTGTCCAATTTAGATGAAAATTAGTATATGTGATCTTGATATGATTCAAAATATATTGGAGGTCATTTCAAGGTCACCAGAGGTCAACTAAAGGTCAAAAGGGGTCAAATTACAAAGTTTATTCAATTTGAATGAAAATTAGTATATGTTATGTGGATATGATGCAAAATGTGGTGAAGGTCATTTCAAGGTCATCAGATGTCATTTCAAGGTCACGGCTAGACTTCGCAGCCTTACTAAGGATGCAATATATCTAGTTTCTTCTTCTTCTTTCTGCCGACCACTACATTTGCTCTAGCACTCACATGCTTACACCGATTTTGACCTAACTTGGTCACAACCATCATTGACCATGCCCCTACATGTCACATGAAACTCGTG
This sequence comes from Amphiura filiformis, assembly GCF_039555335.1. NCBI lineage: Eukaryota > Metazoa > Echinodermata > Ophiuroidea > Amphilepidida > Amphiuridae > Amphiura > Amphiura filiformis. Next base: position 71,857,529 of record NC_092632.1, on the reverse strand, counting down.
GGGTCAAAGGTCACGCTGGGGTCATAGGGGTCAAAAACGTGATTTCAACTCAAAATGCTTCTTCTCCTACAGATTACGTATGACGGTGACCCCACTTGCACACATGCATTGCTATTACCCAGTGTCTATGGGGTCCTCACAGATTTGGGGTCAAAGGTCATCAAGGGGTCACTTCCGGTATAAAACGAAAAACCTTTAAAATGCTTCTTCTCCCACAAATTACGTAGGACAGTAACACCACTTGCATACATGCATTGTTATTACCCAGTGTCTATGGGGTCCTCACAGATTTGGGGTCAAAGGTCATTAAGGGGTCACTTCCGGTATAAAACGAAAACCATCAAAAATTTTTATTTGCTAAGAAAAACATAGGGCAGTAACGGTATGTTCACACATGAATTGTGAGTACCCAATTCATATGTGGTATTTTTTTATTTGGGGTCAAATGTCATTAAGGGGTCACTTCCGGTATAAAACGAAAAACCGTCAAAATTTTTTATTTGCTAAGAAAAACATAGGACAGTAACGAGTATGTTCACACATGAATTGTGGGTACCCAATTCATATGTGGTATTTTTTATTTGGGGTCAAATGTCATTAAGGGGTCACTTCCGGTATAAAACGAAAAACCGTCAAAATTTTTTATTTGCTAAGAAAAACATTGGACAGTAACGGTATGTTCACACATGAATTGTGGCTACCCAATTCATATGTGGTATTTTTTTTATTTGGGGTCAAATGTCATTAAGGGGTCACTTCCGGTCTGAGACAGAAAAACCTTCAAAATGCCCCTTCTGCCACGAGTAACATAGCAAAGTGGTGCCACATGCACCCATGCATTGACATTAGCCAATGTCTATGGCCGTTTTCATATATTTTGGGGTCAAAGGTCATTAGGGGTATTAACACGGCTGTGTTCGTGGGTTAGACCACAGCTTAGTCTAGTTACACAGCCGTGACGTTAGTCACGGCTGTGTCTTTTTTCTTACAGGTTCTTTCTTCTTTCTTCTTTCTTCTTTCTGCCGACCACTACATTTGCTCTAGCACTTACATGCTTACACCGATTTTGACCTAACTTAGTCACAACTATCATTGACCATGCCCCTACATGTCATATGAAACTCGTGGGGTCAAAGGTCACGCAGGGGTCATAGGGGTCAAAAACGTGATTTCAACTCAAAATGCTTCTTCTCTCACAGATTACGTAGGACAGTGACACCACTTGCACATATGCATTGTTATTATCCAGTGTCTATGGGGTCCTCACAGATTTGGGGTCAAAGGTCATTAAGGGGTCACTTCCGGTATAAAACGAAAAACAAACAAAAAATTGTATTTGCTAAGAAAAACATAGGACAGTAACGGTATGTTCACACATAAATTGTAGTTACCCTGTGTATATGTGGTATTTTTTAATTTAGGGTCAAAGGTCATTAAGGGGCCACTTCCGGTATAAAACGAAATACCTTTAAAATGCTTCTTCTCCCACAAATTATGTAAGACAGTGACACCACTTGCACACATGCATTGTTATTACCCAGTGTCTATGGGGTCCTCACAGATTTGGGGTCAAAGGTCATTAAGGGGTCACTTCCGGTATAAAACCAAAAACATTCACAATTTTTTATTTGCTAAGAAAAACATAGGACAGTATCGGTATGTTCACACATGAATGGTGGTTATCCAATTCATATGTGGTATTTTTTTATTTGGGGTCAAAGGTCATTAAAGGGTCACTTCCGGTCTGAGACGAAAAACCTTCAAAATGCCCCTTTCTGCCACAAATAACATAGCAAAGTGGTGCCACTTGCACCCATACATTGACATTAGCCAATGTTTATGGCCGTTTTTATATATTTTGGGGTCAAAGGTCATTAAGGGGTCACAACACGGCTGTGTTCGTGGTCTTAGACCACAGCTAAGTCTAGTTCTTCTTCTTTCTTCTTCTTTCTTCTTTCTGCCGACCACTACATTTGCTCTAGCACTTACATGCTTGTACCGATTTTGACCTAACTTGGTCACAACCATCATTGATCATGCCCCTACATGTCATATGAAATTCGTGGGGTCAAAGGTCAAGCAGGGGTCATAGGGGTCAAAAACGTGATTTCAACTCAAAATGCTTCTTCTCTCACATATTACGTAGGAGAGTGACACCACTTGCACACATGCATTGTTATTATCCAGTGTCTATGGGGTCCTCACAGATTTGGGGTCAAAGGTCATTAAGGGGTCACTTCCGGTATAAAACGAAAAACCTTCAAAAAATTTTATTTGCTAAGAAAAACATAGGACAGTAACGGTATGTTCACAAATAAATTGTAATTACTCTGTGCATATGTGGTATTTTTTATTTAGGGTCAAATGTCATTAAGGGCTACTTCCGGTATAAAACGAAATTCCTTTAAAATGCTTCTTCTCCCACAAATTACGTATGACAGTGACGCCACTTGCACACATGCATTGTTATTACCCAGTGTCTATGGGGTCCTCACAAATTTGGAATCAAAGGTCATTAAGGGGTCACTTCCGGTATAAAACGAAAAACCTTCAAAATTTTTTATTTGCTAAGAAAAACATTGAGGGTGATGGTATATTCACACGTGAATTGTGTTTACCTATTGTACATGTGGTATTTTTTTTTTTTGTTTTTATGTTCATTTATGTTTTTTTTCTTGTATGAGTCGATAAACCTTCAAAATGCCCCTTTCTGCCACAAATAACATAGCAAAGTGGTGCCACTTGGACCCATACATTGACATTAGCCAATGTCTATGGGCGTTTTATATATTTTGAGGTCAAAGGTCATTAAGGCGTCAAAACACGGCTGTGTTCGTGGTCTTAGACCACAGCTAAGTCTAGTTTGTTTTGTTTTAGGAAGGGAGGTACCACTAGAATGTACCTCTTTTTCATGACATATGAAATGGGCCGCTGGTCTTGAGTCGCTGGGTTTTCGGTGGGGAGATTGGGCGCCTTGCCCTTGTAGTGTGCATGGCTTTTGTTGCCGGTGTGTGGTTGTTTCTTGGGAGGAGTGCGAAACTGGTCACAGGATTTGTCAGGGGGTGTGGTACCACCTTGATGTGTGTAATATCATATGTAAAGTGCAATCCAAATATTTCTTTAATTTTGTACCTTTAAGTCTTAGGCTCATCAAGGACCACAGTGGAAATAAGTGTGCTTTTAAATGTATTCTTTTCTGTGTTTTTTATCCTTGGTTTGAATCCTAAATAAAATGAAATGAAATGAAAAGTTTGAATTCATAATGAAGCCCTTAATTGGAAATTGTATTTAGTTTTTGTTTACACAATTGAAGTTGATGTATTTTATGAAATAGGGCGTTATCACCTCGACTATGAAAAAGAACATGTTTATCCTAAAATCCTAACTACAATTCAAGACGCCAGATAAATAATATTGATGGTCCCTATACTGTAAATCATGTGTTTAGATTTTAAACACAACAGTAAACACAATGTAGAGGTATCATGTTTAACATGTTTAGATATGGAAAGGTATATGTGTAAGTGAATCTTCACGCATTGCCCAGTGAAGGTCAACATAAAAACACTTTGCTTGAACATTGAAGTTGGACTCCCGCAATGGCTCTCCAAACTGTTCTATCCACATTACATGCTTTTCTAAACACTGCACATTTCTAAACATGTTTAATTCCTTAACACCAAGACTTCATGTGGTTAATTACCTCTAAAAATACTGCTTTGAACAGATAATAATACAAGTGACCCATCAAGTGGCAATATACTGGTATTCCGACGATAAAACAATCCTGAGAGCAACACCAATACTGGCTCCAACCAAATACCAACTTTCGTTCTGTAAAAAGTTATTTTTAAATGGCTTTCAAATGAATAATATGTGACCGTACACCACGAATGAGCCGTAAATGTCCTCAATTGTATTCTGAGTTTCAATTTGGTGCTACGTGTATCCCATTAAATGAGGTACACGTAGCACCAAATTGAGGTACCTATGAATACGACCTTCATGCCCATTTTACACTGTAACTCAGAATACAATTGAGGACATTTACGGCTCATTCGTGGTGTACGGTCACATATTGTATATAATTGTTGAAGGTATATTCTGGTAGGATTCTACATTTTGCAATATCGTCTTTTCTGCACCCGAGAGGAAAATGAAGAGACTATCGTAGTATTTACAGTGAACAGTTTGCGCAAGATCCTGAAAATGTTTTTAAGGATTTTCCTTTGGAAAGGAATGTTGATCACCAGGTGGCATTTTGCAACAAGACTGTTGTTCTATCTAGTTTAGATGATCACTTTCCGGGATCACTGTCTGCTCCCATGTCGTACGCACAAGTTCAAATGGCAAACTTTATGGTATACAGAGGAAATTCATCTCGCCAGGTGCGATCGAGGCAAGCTGGAACGCAGAAGACAAAAATCTCGTAATCGCCTGCTGCCCATAGACTTTATTCGGAAGCAATGTATGCCTTCACACGGCCCATACGCTCTTCAGAAACGAATGGCTCAATTGCTGAGTCGTCGGCGTAAGTGGTCTACTGACATTCTCCATGGGCATGTCGAAAAGTACCGGTGCAAGTACGGAGCCTTGTGGCATGCCATTTCGGAGCCTTCTCTTTCTGCTGCGTTCACCGTTCGATGTTTTAAGTACGACTGAGCGGTCTTGACTGAATCAGCGATATGATGAACTTGACAATCTTGACATCTGGAATGGTCTTGAGGAGCTTGAGGTTCAAGCCACGATGCCAGACGGTGTCGATGCCAGCCGTTAGGTCTACAACGTCTGCTTGTATTGGAAGGCATACTCGATACTCATGTGTAAGGGCGCCATATATATGTCGTCATTACTTATATTAATATGTAAGAAACTGTTAAGTAAGAGGAGTTGCGGCCACAGGTATATCAGCACAATGAAAACTATGATGGTGAAACAAAACGACTCTAGAGTTAGAGTCTCTTACCCGATTTCAACTTCTGGCGCAGCCATCAATTTACCAGGATCACATGACGTCTTGCCTCAAAATCCAACTGGAGGGACAAGGCCGATGGTGGTGAAGCAAGAGGAGACACTTCATCAAAATGTAGGAAGTGCATTACAATCTCCACCACGAATGAAATGACAATTCGCGAAAAGCGGTGAATACAACATTGAAGTGTTGAGTACTTACGAAAATCGGATAGTGCATGAGGAAACAATCAGATCTAAGAACATATTTGCAGAATTACAAACAGGAGCCTCGACAGGAGGAGGCGGCATTGTATTGAACACTGGTGTCAAGAATTCACCAGCTAGCATTAGATCGCACACCGATAGAATATTGATAGCAAATTTCCAAGGTAAACCAGCAACAACAGTCATGGATACCTCAGTCTTGCCCGATTAACGTACCAGTAAATGACATATTACTGATGAGGGCCACTATGATTACCTGAAGAGAGCCTACACACCTAGGTTTCATTATCATTGAGGTATAGGACTTTTTATTTTTTCGGAGAAGAGCAGGTAGGGCAACTACTTGATTATATTTCTACATGTTCATACTACATACTCTGAAAATTTTAGAAAATTCGCACGAGTCCGTTTTTTAAATCACATTTTGTTCCTAAAATGGGGGTTATAGCGCCCTCAACGGGCACTCTCTCCATAGGGCTACATGTAAAGACCAGTTATAGACAAATGACTCGTGCGAATTTCCTCAAATTTTGCATATGATGTAGATTTAACATCTGGAATGTAATGCAAGTGATGTCGTTGCTGCTCTTCTAAATTCATTTTTAAAATGTCCGCCCCAGACCAAGGTGTACACTCTAAATTTTGCAACGGATAATGTAGTTGTGACAAATGGTTGAACCGATTGTTGCGCTATCTTGATGCTACGTACTTTGAATAAACCTGTGTACATAAAGTGCCTATATTACAATACAAATCCAATAAAGCAGTCATAGTTGTCAATTGTCTATTGGAAAAAGACTCGTAATTGGTAAAAGTAATTTCTTGGCTATTTATACTGCACTAACACATAATTGTCCCAAAAATACAAACACATACTTTCGGGACAACTATGTGTTAGTGCACTTTGTCCCAAAAATACATGTTGTAATTTGTATAAATTGTCTTCTAACAATCACAAGCCCTTTACCAAAAGACTTATTTTGACACATATGGCCATTTGATGGTAATTATATCATATAAGCACTGCATGTACACAGCATCAAGAGAGTGCAACAAACGGTTCAACTATTTGTCCACAGCTACATTAACCGTTGTAAAATTTAGAGTGTAGCCATTTATAGTGATGAGAGACTTCCACGCCAGAGTTGGCCAAGATGACATGTTAACTTATCATGATAAAACCAATAGAAAAGATTTTGTGGATTTTACTGTGGACAGAAAAAGGCTTTATAATCGCAAACATAAAATTCCGCTTGAAACCAGAAAAGCCGTGGACATACACAAAGCCAGGAGAGAATGAATACCAACTGGAATACACACAAGTGCACGAGAAGTGCAAGCACAGTGTTCAGAATATTGAAGCTTTTAATTCCTTTGCAAGTGGGGGATCTGGTCACCGAGTTGTTTCAAGAATCAGAAAGAAACGATTTGACTAGAAAGCTCTAAGCTCTGGCTGCAACAAGAGAAAGTACACCATTGAATTAAGAGATCAGTTTAACGCCCTTGAAAAGCAGGAAGAATTAGCCACCGATTGACACATACAGAAGCAGGTAAGCATCTGTGTAGATCTCACAGAACATGCTTCTGATTCTTTATGGGTACATATGACGTGTATGAGATCAAGGACACTACTGAAGATAGATACGAAGCTGCAAATAAACACATTAATTGAAGATGCCTATAACCTATACCTATAAAGAGAATCTCAACGGTGAGATCCATAAAGTAAAACAGTACGTGCCAACTCTGAGAATGGATGGAGTTGTAACAAAGTTTAGCTCTGCTATCAGGGGAAAAACCTAAGCAGTGGCCCATCTTAAATATTGTACCAATTCCCAAATTGTTGGAGGCAATATTATAGAGGCGTCAGAATGATCCTCGACAGAATCAGACCAACTGTACGACACGTCCTTGCACCGGTGCCGCGCAGGCTGATTGAAGGAATACATTCGTCGACCTTAAGAAAGCCTTTGACAACATACGCATGTACAATTGTACAGCCCTATGGAATTTCAGTCTGTTCGTTGACGCTATTGGCAAAATGTATGAGAATACCAAAGTTAAGGTCTTATCACAGGAGACACAGAATCATTTGCAATATTAGCTGGTGTGCTTCAAGGAGATACCCTAGCACCATATCTGGCTGTGACTGTGCTTAGCTTTACCTTGAAAATGGATAATGATGAAAGGGAAGAAGACTTTGATTTCCACCACTAAAGAGAAGAAACAGGAGAATTGGGCCTGAGGGAGTGACGGACTTGGACTTTGCAGATGACATTGCATCCTTGTCAGAAGACTTTCGCAAGTTGAGAAACTTATTAACTGGACCCCCGAAACAATTTGATCAGCGGTCTTACTGACTTACATTGAACTTTAAACTGCTTTGACCTTGAAATTTCTAACTAGCCTTACTTAAAAACTTTAAACTGGGTTCATTTTAATTGAAATGTTTTTAAAACTAGTTAAAACTAGTCTGACCAACACTGTTTAAACTGCCTGGCCTTGAAACTTTTAAAACTAGCCATAATAGGACGGCTCTAGAGATTTTGGATTTAAATTCATTTTGTAGCCAAATGCTAACTAGCCATATAGCCATCCCCATAGCTGGTCTCTGTGGTTGAGGAATCGCAGTTCATTAAAAAAATAATTTGTGACACAGGTAACGATACTTCCCAATTAGATAATTACTACAGACATGGCTCTTTACATGAGATAACCGCTATCGCAATGATAATTATACTCCCATACCACATACTTTATAGAATAATATAAGCATGTGATATTCCAGGGTGCAGAATACATATCAGTGCTATCTAGTCTATCGTTGTATTTAAATAGTCACATACCTACAGATAAAGAGTAAAGCAAAAAGTAAGTACACCTTTGGATTTGTTATATTTCAAAAAGCATTTCTTCGACTGAAAATATTGTTGACATCCTTCATCTACAGACTCATGGCCTATTCATACTTAGTGGTTCTAATCCGACATGTGTACTGATGCATTGGTAATCGCACATGAATGGAGAGATAGTTGATTTCAAAAGTCACAAAAATGAGTATCCTTTTACAGAAGGATGGCCAAGCAGATTTTGATATCATGCCCCGCTTATCCGACCAGATTGCAATCGCGCACTAACATTATAATCAGGCACCCGGTATCGGAAAACTTACATTATAATCGGGCAACCATTATTAGCAAGTACACTTGGATTATAACCGAGTACCCGGTATCAGGAAAACGTGCATTATAATCGAGTACTTGATATGAACTTTTTGCAACTTTGGAATTAGTGAATTCTTTCATTTAATGTGTGCTCTTTCAAGCATGAAGTCAACTACAGGTATGAAATCAGTGTCTTTAATGCTATGAGTCTGCTGATGATGCATGCCAAAAAATCTTTTGAATTGAAGAAATAATTTTTGAAATATAGGAACAGATCCAAAAGGGTAGTTATTTTTGTTGTACTCTTTATATTACACTCAAGAAAATACAAACCCCAAAGATGGAGAAATTGGTGAATCCTATTTTGATATATATCATGATTCAATAAGAGTTTATTTATGATCATTATATGCATTACAAAAAGCAATACGTGTTATTTTACAAATCTTAGTATTTTAAGCCTTGCATGCCTTCAGAGTGCTGCCCCGCGCTATTTGAAAACAGTTCATAAAGTTATGTGCTGTGTTCAGTACTGTTCACTTTACTGGCGAAGGTCGTGAAAATGGTAATTTCGGTCACAAATAAAACCATTATATAAACCTACTTTTCAATTACTCCAAACAAGCTGATTGAAGTACCTTGTAGTAGATCCTCATTTTCGGAATCCTGAAGGTCTTAACTTTATTAGGTAGTTGATACTAATCAGTTTCTTTCTCAAAAAAATGTTGCTCTTTTAATGCTCTGCGCTATTAAATACTCCATGCGCTTCAATGGAAAAAGTTCAAGTTTTGACATATTTTCTCAAAATATCAAGAACTATCTTATGAACTACTGAATTAATACTAGGCTTGTTTGTACTCATTTTAATGCATTTTTCATGCTGATTCCAAATATGGTCATGAAAATTTACATTTCTGAAAAAACTTATTTCTGCAGTCGACACCCGCGTGATTTGTAATTGGGATTCATTACTTTGTTTAACGCAATACTTACCACTACAAAGGTACAGGTGGGGTGGGTAGTGGGTTTAATGTATGTGTGTGATTATGCTCGTACACGCACCCCCGCCCAGTGTGCCTGTATTATGTGTGATATTTGGAAAAGCAGTTATGCAGGGGTGTACCGGGATGTGGTAAAACTACACTATGTGAGTTATTGTCTTACTGAAAATGTATATGCATGGTCTTATAATTAGGTCCTTAACTGTTGTTATAATGTATGGGTCTTGCATTAATAACTTGTGTTATTCAACATAGTAGAATGGTTAGATGTTTTCCCTGCCATTACCATTGCTGGTAATCCAGTAGAGTGTGCAATGTTAGTGTAATGTCAGAGTTGTAAACATCTCAAAAAAAGTAACTAACTCCCCCCTTAAATAATGGCCATTGTTCAAAAACGGAGTATTGTATTACAAATCTGTAAAATGTGTTGGAAGCAGAATCTATTTCTGCGCATTTTGACACCTCATTTGATACGAAAGCCCAGAAAACAATAAAACACAGGTCAATTTAATGTAGTGAGGTCCAGATTTGAAAGTTGCACTTACAACAATACATAAACACTCGGATATCATTACACAGATTTCCCTCCATTATGCTAAATACAAATCAATATAATTTACTGCAACTTTTAAATCTTGGGTTACATTGATTTAAATGTACGCTGCGGCGTCAATATTTAGACAATTGCTACAAATGAGGTGTCAAAATGTGCAGAAATAAATTCTGCTTCCAACGCATTTGTCAGATTTGTAATACAATCGCCCGCTTTTGAATAATGGCAAATTTTCAAGGGGGGTTAGTTACTTTTTTTGAGATGTTTATAATGAAACTTGTGGGCGTTCTGAAGTTATCAACTAACATTTAAACTTCTGAATTTTGCAAAGAACGTTGTACTTACGCGTGTATTAATGACCTTATATTGATATATTCATAGGTTTTCCTGTTAAATTAATGATTAAATCTTAAGTAGATACTTAAATGCACTTTGAACAAACGGATAACATTCTTTAATTTTTTTCTCGAACAAAATCATATAATTTGTATTTCAAAAGATATCGCACACCTTTACGAAATTGTAGAATATCTTGTCGGCAGAATGCAACACTATCTTTCTTCTTTTTTACATTTTACAGGAGAAGCAATTTTGTCTATAAAATGGCAACTTTTTAGATCAGTTATTATTTGAGTAGGAATAATAATAGGATTATATATTATTTAGTAATTTTCAAAATCTTATCGTAAGAGTATCGTAAGTGGGTCTTACGATAGTCTTGCTTGCAACAGCAAGCCCATGCACTTACAATATCTCATTTTATTAATTAAAACATCAATCAACTTCACAACATAAAGCATGATAAAATGTGACGTGTCATGTCAAAAGGAGACACTTTTGGGCAGGTTATGAATTTTGAGTTTTTTACATATCTTAAATATAGAGATATTTTGCTCCACAACGCCGTTTTCCCCAATGAAATCGGACATTCCTAAGCGAAGATATTGAGTTCGAAAGTTATGGTATTATAAAATTGGAAATTGAGATATCGGCCTTTAAAAATATTATTGACAATGTTGAGAGTAGGAATTAACTTGAAAAATGTCTCAAAAACTACAAGATGCCAGTTATATTCCGGTCTGAAACTATCATACAATATTTTTAGCATTAATAACATCACAAATTCGCAACAAACCCAAATTGTGAAAAAATCACCCACCGGCAGATTTTTGGCTATTTCTCCATTTATGATCCTGCCCAAAAGTGTCTCCTTTTGACATGACACGTCACAAATAAGTGGTTTCATGTGCCTTTTCAGTATTCATCAAAATCTCAATTTCGCCAGAATTTTTACTTACCATGGTCTTGCATTCTGCCAACATTTTGTATTTATCATACGCATGTTACATTTTTTTAACCGCTTATTGCTTCCACATGCTCCAAAATGTTCTTGCATGTAAAAGAGATTCTCAATATGCGTTTTTGTTTTTGTGAACCAGTTCCTTGAATGTCTTCATTAGCCGAACACTCTACAACACAAACCTTTCTTTCAGTATTTCATTGAACGTCATACGTACCAGAAGAAAACTAGTAATATTGTTTTTTAAATCTGCAAACTTCGAGTAAAGCCTGTCAATATGTAGATGCCGCACAAGATATCTGACATTTGTGATTTTGGACTTGCCACCAATTTGCTATTATTAGTACTTTTCATGTAATTGATAATAACTGTTTTGCCAGTCTCTAAGATTGAGATTCACGTTACATCATTAGGGTCCCTCAGGTTGAGAACCTCATTTTACCATGTACGTGTTTGTATAATATGGCATGTATAGCTTTAAGACACGAATGTAACTTTGAGTATTGTAAAGTAAACGTTACGTTGTGAGCTTGATGGTAAATTCAGCTGCTTTATATGTTTAATTGATATAACATCTGTGCTAATGAATATTGTCATTTTGTTTTGCTACGTACTTTTTTGTATTTGTAATGTATTCTCTTTGGTTTACTTATTATTCATGATCAATAAACAAAATATAGTTAGTTACCGCTCGGTTTTGTCCATTATGATTATTAGATTATACAGTAGAAAGCATTTATCGTTTGTCATCTTCAGTAGATAGCAGATCTGTAAACAGATAACCTTTATATAATCTATACATTGCGCTCGTAAATGCATAGTAAATGCTGTATTTACGGTATCATTATAACATACAATTAATTACCCTTATAGTCTTCCTAAGGTTTATTCAGATGTCTTCTGAATATCTGAAAAGTATTTAAAGAGGCCTTTTCTAAAATAGCAACAACAACATTCATGTAGTTAATGTGCTATGAGGTAGACAAGTAGGCAAGCATGAAAACTGCTACAATGTTTAACCAGAAATGAACATTCAACATGAAGTAACATCAAGTACAGCCGCTTGATCACGTGTGTACCCTTAGGGGTAACATTTCGTGACAAACCACGGCTTGCTGACTCTTTAATGTTTGTGACGATCAAATGTTACCATTTTCATTTCTCGGCAGGTTTTTTATTATTATTATGCTATAGTGTGTAACACACAAATAAAGCTATATAAGCATTCGGCATTATCAAGCACGCACAAGGTAGGGACCCTTAATTGAAAGTAAGACTATTGGTGATAACTGTTCTTATCCTGCGGGTTTTTATGTGCGCTTCGACCTGGCATAAACCACGTGCTTTGCTTATAGGTAGACACTCGTAATAAACTCAACCTGGCAACCTTAATTGAAAAAGCCAACATAAACAAGGTTGCAGTTTTGAGTCGTCTGTTTTAAAGGAAGAGCAGTTTACTGCGCGGGAAGAAAAAAGTTTTGTTGGTGCCTCTGTGGAAAAGTGATAAAAACTCATTTCAGAGTGCGTTTGGTTTATCTAATTGTTATAAATGATAGGTTGTAGAGAAAGCAAATTAAAGACTGGCCAGAAGTATTAACCATTTCTAGAATCTGTGGATTAACAGTGGCTGCAAGAATGTGTATAGATTTACGCGGGCATCTTTAAGGTGGTACTACACCCCTGATAAATTTTATGACTAATTTTGCATTTTTTCTCAAAAAATAATAACACACTGGTAACAAAATTATGTATATTATAAGGGCAAGGAATCCAATTACTTCACTGAAATTTCAGTGATTCAAGACAAGTGGTTCATTATATATGTTAAGAAATGAGGTACATTGTAGCACTTACCTCTTTTCTTATCATAAATAACGTACCGCTTGTCTTGAGTCACTGAAATTCCAGTGTAGTAACTGGATTCCTTGCCCCTATAATATACATAACTTTTTTGCTACCAGTGTGTTATTATTTTTTGAGAACAATGCAAAAATAGTCCCAAATTTATCAAGGGTGTAGTACCACCTTAAAGAAAACGTAACCGGAATTAATATAAGGTCTTGAATTAATTTAGGTCTACTTAGTGCCAAGTTTGATATTGACCAGTTTTGATCCGTTTATCAGTTATCATTGCTCTTATTCACGATAATGATACGGGAACAAATCTAACATTTTCTTTACACTGGGCTGATGTTTGAGAAACGGGCAAGAGAAAGACAGACTCTGTTTAGTTTAGTGTCAATACCGGTTTAGCAATACGATGCAGATAATGAGTGTATTTAAGTTTAGTGAGAGTATATTGATATATAAAGGGAATCGGTACAAAGTATTGGCTGATCCTGGTCATTAACCTGCGGTTGGCAATGCAAGAATACAAGCAAAATCGCGGCTAATTGTCATTAAACCGATACAAAACTCGCCTTAAATGTTACCTGCTTGGGGTGTATCACCTTTAGCTAAAACAAAACCTAAAATGACGGCGCAAAATGTCTATTCAATACCAGTTATGAGGCGAAAATCGTGGAATGTTATTCGAAATCTGATACGGTAAAGTCGCTTAGAGCGAGCCTGTTGCGTTTTGTATTTCTGCCCATCGTTCAATCGTGCCGAACATCTAGGGCTTTAGAAAAAGAAGAAGAAGAAACGATTAATGAGCATTTCATTCAAGATGTTGTCGCTTTTATCTACCGTTGGCTAAACTGTCTGTAAGAATGTTGTCACGATTCAGCTTTTGGCGAAGTTACGATTTCGGCATGCAGTCCAATAATGAACGGTAGACGCATTGACACTTTAAATCAATAAAGCCAACGAAATACGATACGATTTGATTGAATGGTTTTCCTTTTACTTTTTGGAAACAATTTGAATATCCGTAGCTGTCGGTGCTAGGACAGGAGGAAAGAGTTTAATAATCATCAGATAACAAAACTATAGATTAAAGTTAGGTCAAAAACACACTAGCCCTCAGGTGTCTGTGGTGGTCGTTTTTGTTGAGCCATGTAGATCAGTACCGAAAATAAAATATACGATGAGTTTTACACACAAAATTGGACCTGATAATTTACAGCGGCAATTCACACGGGTCAAGTTAATCAGAATTTGTTTGAAACCATTCATGGATTGGATCTAAATCGATATGAAAATGGTTATTCAAACATTTTTAAATGCAAATTATAAACACGCTTTTTTACTTTATTAACCAATCATTATTTTTAAACCTCCTTATTAAAAGAGTAAAAGCGTTTTGATTTATACGGGATGGCAATTATTTTGAATGACTCAAAATATGAAGCATTTTCTAGCGCTTTTGCTTGGGAATAAACATAATCATAAAAAAGCATAATCGCAACGATATTGTATTTATTTTACCGATTTTGTTTCCAAAGCCATGTGTATCATTGTCTAATCATGTTTTATAATCCCTTATTTTTATGATTTTTTAAATGAAATATGATATCGGCATGAATAGTGAGACAATATTTACCATTTCTTAAACACTTGAGAATGTTCCTGCAATCTTATTGGTTCTTACCCGTGTGATATGACACGATATTACACGGGTTAACGCGTGTGCATTGACGCGATACGCGTACTCGCTATTTGAACCAATCGGAGGCGCATAGCCACAACGGCATGAACGGGACTGATCGATTTTAAGCCCCGGGTATAATTCCTTGTAAAATGTAGGATTTGATTTGATGAAAATTTGTATACTTATGATATTTTTATTTGAATTGAAGTGTTTAAGAATGAGAATAAAGGTATTGTTTTTTAGCCGCTGTCGTGCATCTATCGTCTCATATAACACGGGCGACATCATTATTTTTGACGTAAAACAACTGGGCTTCGCCTCGTTGTTTTATTTAAAATAATATTGTCGCCCGTGTTATATGAGACGATAGATGCACTCCAGTGGTTAAAAACAATACCTTTATTCTCTAATTAATTATTACAATCTAAAAGAAATTTTCTCAGTAACATGGTTATCATTCTCAGCATTTTGTGCTACCGAATCATAGTACTGCTATACTGATGTAATAAGGCTCAGCCTCAATAATATTATACTAGTGAGTTGTGTCGAATGCCCCATGGGATGAGCAGGATCAAGTTAAACACTGCGCCATCTATAGTGGCCTTTTTTACACGCATTATGATGGTTTTAGGGATGTTGACGGCGTAGGGAACCGATTGATTGAGATGGAAGGCTGTGTCCAAAATGTCGCTAACATAAAGATTTTGAAACACATAAAGGGAACGATTGAACGAAGGAACAAAAAATAAAAGTACTAGTTCAGAAGTCATTTTCTCATAAATCATGATTGCCGATAATATAAATTGAATACATGAATACAAAACCCACCCAAGTCCATGGGAAGTGATTTTGAGAGAAAAACCTGTGTATCATTTTAATTCCTTCAGTTTACCTGGTCAATATGGTAAGTTTTACGTGCAAATGAGTGGATTAAACTGTATAGGTATGACGATTAGCATTTCAGGGACTAAGTGGGGTTCATTTTAAATGCTGGACTTGGGTGGTTTTTTGAGGCAACAACAATGTTGGAATGAGATTACCACTAGTAAGATATTAAATACAAAATAAAGCACACAATAATACAAAATAAAGATCATCATACAAGAGTCTTGGCATAGAGCCTGTGCTTAACTGTTCTATATGAGAAGAACTTTGTAGTTCCTTGTCATTTGTTACGTAATGTAGAATCGATAGGACCCGATTGATAGGCTAAGACTTAATGCATGGTGTATGACCACAACAGACCCTGGTCTTTTACGGTATGCCCATAACAGACCTGGGTCTGTCACATCACAGACGTGCGCATGTATCGCAAAGGAGGTATCTATAATAGCCGCTTTGAGGCCGCGCAGAGAGGAGTAAAGTTTTGTACGTGAACTCTTAACGTCAATTTCATATGATTCAAGAGTGCCGTTTGGTTACAGCGTCTATCGGTTGACTGTTGGAGTGACGTCAAATTGGCGTAGCGCGTTCTCGTAATGCGTCCACGTACGAAAGTCTACTACTGTTCAATCTACACACCATATCTATCATTATTATAGTCTCATTTACTTAATACGGGAAAAGCATAAAGGTCGGTAATATTATGCAATTGACGTACTCGGATCAGAAACCTATGACTTTTTAGCTTTATAAGGCGTACCGGTATGTTAACGTCTACTCATGATGGCCTAACCTCGCCAGTTTTTTCAAATACACTCACGTAGCTTTTGGCCTGCCCTCAAACACTTGAATAATGTCGAAAATGATTGATGAGATATGCATGTATGTATGTACAACCTAAGTAAAAACTTTGCTAATATTCCTAGAGCTACACTAACTGAAAGTGATAATAGGTTGTCATTCTGTCACGTAAGGTTCGCGAGGAGGTTAGGTCGCGACCCGTTGGCAACTGTCTGTACTAAACACATCTGTGTGTCATATTAACTGAATAACCACGCCAAAAACTCGGGAAGTAGGTCGGTTCACGAAAACAGAACGTTGCCAGCCTATACGTTCTTTCACAGATGTCATCGATGAGTGGTGGGGAAGTGAGGAATGTTATTGCTAAAAGGGACGAACTGTAGGGGATGATTTCAACGTGATGTTGAGATTAGGGAATCTCGGATAGGTTTACATTAGAAGGGTATACAAAATGCATTTAGGTCCATTGGTAGGTCTGGTTAAACACTTTACGTTACCATTGAAAATATCTAGGGATTTCCATAGGTGATGAGAGCGTTACATTATATCACGATATAGGGTGGTACTGCTATGTGACACTAATATTCTGTGTACCGTAGTAGCCACAAGATTGGGAAAGTACAACTTAAAGAAATGTTAAGAAGTGGAGTATAGGGTGTACTAGTATTAGGTAAAATCCATCTGATTTAAGTCCATCTGATTTTGCTATAACCAAAGACAGTTTGTGCTATAATTGCTATAAATGTTCCGTAAAAACTCGATAGTTAACATATGTGCTTACTATCAAGCGCTTTTAAAACATGCAAACATGAAGCGTCCCATCCACAAATTTAAGTGTAAAAGGTTTTGAGCAAATGCATAGTTAATACGAAACATGCAAATTTGTGTCTCAACCCCATTAGCTCAGACTTTGGTCCAGTTTCATGTTTTCAAAAGCGCTCGATAGAAAGCACATATGCTAACAATTGAGGTTTTACGGTATACAAATAATAAATAGGGGAAATATGCATCTCGGAGCAGGATATTATGTTGTAATACTATTATATTTAGTGCTGCTAGTTTTTTTGCTGGTGATAAGTTATCAATGATAATAATATATACTGCGCCAGAAAAGTATCCCTACACTTGGAAAAATATCACAGTTTAAAAACGGAACCATATTGGGGTAAATTTGTTTTTTTAATAGATGCACTATCTAATCCGAAACATTATGACACCCCATTGAATCCAATGTGACTTCCAGAAGCAAAGTTACAAGCATTTGATTAGAGGAAAGTCCAGTTTTAAAAGTGACAAACTGGCCTATTCAAAACTCCACGGACTAGACATCTGGTTTGATAGTGGTGAAAGGCTAATTTGTGCGTGCCTTTTATTTAAAACAAAAGGAACAAAAGACAACCGAAACAAAAGAGCTGACAAATAAAATGTAAGTTATGAAAAGTACAGATAAGTAAAAACTGAAATAAATACTGCTTTAAATAATGCTTCATTGCAGAAACTGTGTTATCTCTTTGTTGCGCTTGTTGGAATCTTTTTGCGCCTTCTATATAGGACAGTTTGTCACTTAGACTATTCAATTGCTTATAACTTTACTTCTTGAGGTCACATTGAATTCAATGTGGTGTCAAAATGTGCAGAATTGAATAGCGCATCTATTAAAAATTTTCCCCAATATGGTTCAGTTATGAACCAGGCCAATTTACACTGATTTCAATGGGGCTAATTAGGTATTCCTGCGGCCATATCTCGGGCCCTCAGGATCCGATTCCCACCAAATTTGGACTGTGGATGTTTTTCATCATGTTCTACTGAAATATGGTCATGAAAATGCTGAATTGCAAAAAAAAAAAAAACATTTTATGACGTCACACTTCAGTACTCTAGAGATTGCTACACTGCTTTAATCAATCTTTTAAGCTTAACACCAACTCTCAGTAAGATACATGAAAACAACATTTTTTTCATCACCTTTGGCGTATATAATGATTTCTAATAATTTTGAGGCAGATAAAAACCCGGGGGGATCACTCACATAAATGGTCTGTATGCATGCGTGACCAAAAAAACAAGGAAAAGGGGGTGTTTTTTTTAGGCAAGGCAAGTTACGCGAGTGACGCATTTAGGGTCTAAAAACACTGATTTTCAAGAATAAGGGTATAGTTTTCTGAAGCTGAACAACTTGTTTAGGGTACCTTTTCAAATTTTTGGTAAATTACGAGTCCAAAAAGGGTACATTTTTTCATTTTTACTAGCCAAAAAACTCATTTGGGGGTAAATTTTATATTAAATTACATTATTAAGGGCCTAAATTTGCTGGTAGGGTAAAACTCGTTTGGGGGCGTTTAAAGAAAATTTGGTCACGCATGCGTACACTATCATACTTGAGTGCCCCCCCCGGGGATAAAAACTATACTATTTATAGGAAACAGTTAGCTTATGGGCGTAGTCCAAACTAAGTAGATGCAATTTTATCCATTTTATGTAGTGCTCCATATTCGATCATATTTATCTTTATAGTACCAAACGTGACTGTCCTCCTTTTTAGATATATCTTTGAATTCAAAACCAAGATAGAGTCAGTATGATTAACATGATTAAGTGCCTTCAACTCATCAGCTGTTATCATTTCTTCATTCCTCTAGCCGTTATAGCGCCACCATATGGTCAATTAATCTCCAATGAGTAGTTGACGTGCAAGATTCAAAATGGCTAAAGCAATAACAATAATAAAACATGCCCTATAAAATCCATCTATGCTTGTATTGATTGTGACGTTTGTTGAATGAACATGGTGAAATATGATTATACCAAAGTCACATTTGGCCCATCATCGACGGATGGGGAAATGATTTGTCGCGTGTGAGATGTGTAAATTAAGACAGGCAAAGAACGGAAGAATCTAAATTGGACCAGACATGTTCCTGAATACGATTTCGTACATTTTTGGCAAGTTGTGATTAGTTGTCCTTTCCTGTTGAAGATGTTTAGCCAACAGTGGGTGACAATTGACGGGTGACAAGTGACAAGATGACTCCATCAGCACAAAACACTACAAATCACATCATCAACACTAAAATATGATCGGCTTTTTCGTTTCGTCACAGTTCGTAGGATTCTAAACGTGACATATACCTATTATTATCATTAGCTGTAGGCGTATATAGAAAAGCCGTTAATTCCCTCACAAAATCTCTTTCTGAAAGTCATGGGCAAGATTTAAAATAGCACTTTCAACGTCATTTGTCAGTTAAAAAATGGAAATGTCGAACCTTTTTCGGTAATTGTGGTTTTAAGCCATTTGGTGGAAATCAGACAGAGCGGTGGATCATTTAGTTAGAGTGGATTGGTTTTGGATTTCATTTTCGTACAAGTCTATAATTTAAAGTTCCGTATATAACCTACTTCCTCAACACACAAAATGGACTAGGTTCATTCCAAATATTCAATTTTATTCTATTATAATTCTATATTCTATTACTATAAACGGCCAAAGTCAGGTAAATGTGTCGATGCTTGCATGCATACTAATACATATTTCCAATGCCATACCGCTCCGTTTCGAATTAGCAAAATAAGGCCAACTCTAACATTTCCCATCGACTTAATATTAACTGATTGCCTCGATTTATTAAAAAATTGAAGCTAGTCAAAACTCTAGTCAAGACTGAGGTTTGTTTTAGTGTCTTGATGTTCCATGCTATTACAGTCACCATAGGCCATTTAAGGGGGTACTAACAAAAGTTATGTATATTATAGGGGCAAGGAATCCAATTACTACACTGGAATTTCAGTGACCCAAGACTAGCGGTTTGTTATTATGATCAGAAATAAGGTACCGCTAGGATGTACCTCGTTTCCTATCATATATACTGAACCGCTTGTCTTGAGTCACTGAAATTTCAGTGTAGTAATTGGATATCTCGCCCCAATAATATTCATAACTTTTGTTACCAGTGTGTAATTATTTTTTGAGAAAAATGCAAAAATAGTCACAAATTTACCACATGGGTGTAGTACCCCCTTAATAAAAGGCACTAAATTTAATGCCCACGTCACCCATGGGCGCCGCCATACCAAGACCACCAAGTGATCAGTAGATATGCTACAATGCTAAGAGATAGGAATTTTTCAGACAAATGTCATGAAAATTGCTGAAATTGTATAAGGCAACTTAATTACACATTGGGGATTCTATTTTTTATTATGTTTTCAAGAACAAAATTTTGCAAGTTTTTACCGACGGAAAAAAAAGTTATCGACGGAAACTCTTACAATACTACTACAAAGTTGCAAGAAATGACAAATTTGCTACAAAATTTGGACATGCATCCCGCGTTTTCAATTGAAATACACAGGAAGGCCACCCGCTGTGCCAAAGGTCACTTGTAATGTCAGCGCCCATCTGGTCACGTGGGCATTAAATTAAGTGCCTTTATTTAAATACCCTTAGACGACTGTATTAGGTTTGATCCTACCAGATATAGTATAGTCCATTTACCTTCCTCGAGTCATTTAAGTAAATCACATTTTGAGATTTTCTCAAAAACTGTTAATTTCAGTCACAGGAATCTGTTATATGCTAGTTGAATTCCTTGCACCATTTCCTTTCCAAATATGTATAACTTCTCATCATTACATTTAGAGATGCAATTAAAAAAAACCAATATCTAAATCACTAGACTATGCCATAGTCGATTTTTGATAAATAAACATTATGTTATTAAATAAATAAATAAATTTCGGTGTTTTATATAGCGCCTTTTCCGGATCTTAGAGGGATCAAAGCGTTGTAATTTCGCTGCCATGGTGGATCATCACAATCAGATCGCATCAACTAGGCTGGTTGCAGCCGAACTTGGCGCAAACCTATCCGCACTTTAAGATTGTAACATCCACCAATTATCTATGCAGCTCCCCAAATTCCATTGGGTGAAGGAAGTTTTTGATAGCCAAACAACTAATCACCGATTTTTTGAAAGCAGGAGGAAACCGGAGATCCCGGAGAAAACCTGCGAGAGCGAGCATGGAATCAGGATAAACCAAGTGCATATGAGTCCTTGGGCCGCGCCGGGGCTTGAACCCGGGACCTCAGTGGTGCAAAGCGAGGGAACTACCGCTGCGCTAACTCGCCCTCCCATTAATCGATCATGATGAACGCATTCAGTTGAACTCGAAATAATACTTATATCTATGACATCAAAATACTAATAAATGGTGATAAAAAAGTTTATTATAATTATATAGTGACAGTAACAGTAAACTATACGTATAGGCTTATATTATTGAATACAACATATTAAAATGGCAAAATTATAATGGCACTTCAATACTGAACAATTCTGATTTTAGAATCTACCATGTTATTAATCGCGAAAGCCCGAGTTAAAAATCTTAATAACTATAGTAAACAGAGGGAGTACGGTGACTGAAAAGATCAGATGTGAAATTCTATCAATTGCACACAATTAATACAAATCAGAGTTTTATGCTTAAATGTAATAGCCAAAGTATACAAAAATGGGCAAGTGGACTACGGAGAACTTAGTCTACTAAATCACTGACTCGAGGAAGGTATAGGCCTACAGACTATATAGTCATATTATTGTTTGTTATGTAGGCAAACTATTTTGATATTGTAATATCAGAGGTACCATGCTTACGGCAGGTTTTCTTTGACGTTTAAATTTTCAGTTTAGTCAATAACGCTTTGGTTTTCTTTAAACGCCGAACCGTCAACTGTAGTCATGTTCCGGCATGGTAGTGCTCATGATAACCTCGTCATGGACTCGGAGTGCAGACTGTACATATCCCAGCAAACACAAAACGTTTTTAACAGGTTAGCCTATATTTTGGGATTTTGGTTTTGGTAAAATGTTTGAATATAACATTAAATATCGGATTATATAAAGGTTATATAAACGTTTAGTATAAATACACACTACAAAAATATTTTTAAAATGTTTTCAAAATGTTATTATAGAATATTTTTGGCAAACATTATTGGCCAAATATTTTGTCAACACTTGGATAACATTATGTTTAGAATATTTGCGGTAAGTTATAATCAAAAGAATGATCTATGTTTTAGACCCTTTATTTAACCCGACATTTAAACGTTTTCTGGCAACCTTTTCTAACCTTTTGCGAATGATGTCGAAAATGTGTTGTGTTTGCTGGGAATGCTATCTCCAAGCCGAACTCTTTTAGTGATTAATACATAAAAATAATGTTAATTTCCCAAAAATTTTCATCAATGAATAGGGGTACTTGTGTGATGTGATATTTGATAGCCAAGAAGGGATATGTTTATTCGATGGGTTTTATGTACTAGACAGGAATAATTTCGGACCTGTGTTTACGGAAGAAATAATCATAATAATCTTGATAATCTATCCTCAACGGTGTCATACGAGGATCGTCACATGATCTTGATCATGATGTATACCTCAAATTTGAGTTTATTTGATGAATATTATTATTGTTTGATATCATATAAATAATGTAACAAATTATAGTACTTAAGGTGGTATTGGAGGCATTATGAAAGTGCTCTAAACATGTTTTAAACAGATTAATTGAGTAGAGCAAAGCACACTTATCAATATGCCTTTTGTTTGAAGCAGATCGGACATACGGTTTTCAAAATATCAATTTATATTTTCTTTATATCTTATTGTTTTTATCAATAATCAATATAGTTAATGAGCTAAAATGACTGGAGATGCTCATTAACATATAATTTTTGCCAATATTTTGCTAAAATCCATGCATAAATGTTCAGGGTACTTTTATTGTGCATACTTTTGCCTTGAAACTTGGTCAAAGTATTCCTAATGTGTTCTAATGTATTATATAATGAACCCGCCCCCTAATTTGCATAATTAATTACCATTTATGCAAATTAGAGGGCGGGTTCACTATATAATACATTAAAACATATTAGAAACACTTTGACCAAGTTTCAGGGCAAAAGTATGCAAAATAAAAGTACCCTGAGCATTTATGCATTGATTTTTAGCAAAATATTGGCAAAAATTACATATTAATGAGCCTTTGCAGTCCTTTTAGCTCATTAACTATATTGATTATTGACAAAAACAATAGGATACAAAGAACATATAAATTGATGTATTATGGAAACCGTATGTCCGATTTGCTCCAAACAAAAGGCATATTGATCAGCGTACTTTACCCTACTCAATTAATCTGTTTAAAACATGCTCAAAGCATTTCCTAATTTCTAGAAAATGCATCCAATACCACCTTAAAATGAATATGTAGACAAAAACAATTTACGAATTATGGGCACGGTTACGAGCTTGAACAGTATCCATGCACCCGTTACAGTGCAAACGCAAATAAATAAATCCATATTATTGTTGCTTATTTTAATACTTGGGTGAAACAAGCAAATTTTAATATTTTCAAAACTTTACATTAACTTGACGGAAAACCTGGGTTAACTCACCACTATTAAATTGCAAAAGCTCACAACAAAACTTCTGGGAAATTGTAAGCAGCAGTGCAGAGCAGTACCTAATTTGCACAAATTCAACACCAACATTATTCAGTGGTGAAATTTGAAAGAAGATTTTTAAACTGATACCAATGTATGGATATGGCAACACTATAGGATAATATTACTCTATGCTGCCAATGTTGATATGTTTGGTGTACATGCATGATGTGCAGTTATGGATAAATCCATACCAAAGGAGGGCTTCCACCTGACCCCCTCAAATTTGCTTTTATAATTTACTCAAATGCTGTACCTGTAGAAATATCAAAAACAAGTTTGAGGTCTGTAGCTTTTACGGATTTTCTGTGGCAGCCATTTAAAGTTGCAGGGGGGGGGGGGGGTTCTAAATTTGAACACAAAAGCTGCCCTTGAAATTAATTTCATCTTTGGGAGTCTGTACCTTCCTTATCAGGAGAGAGATAGAGAGGTCTTAAACCTTGTATATATACTAATCGCATACCCAATTTGTCAAAATTAAAAAAAAAGGTGAAAAGACAATAAAGTGTCGTCACAATTTAGCCTTTTATTACTCCCGGGATTATAAAGCACACTGGTGAAAGTTAATTGAATGGATCGTATGTGGACGGTCCTGATTAAGATGAAGTACACACAACACAATTAATCTGACAAGAAATTTGAATTTAGGGGGGCTAATCTCATGATTGTGATTTGTGCCAGTTTACAAATACATTTTTAAAAAATCACATATTTTAATGACCCTGTGACACGACGCATTAAATATGTGATTTAAAAAAAATGTATTTGTAAACTGGCACAATCATGAGACAAGCCCCCTAAATTCAAATTTCTTGTCAGATTAATTGTGTTGTGTGTACTTCATCTTAATCAGGACCGTCCACATACGATCCATTCAATTAACTTGCACCAGTGTTCTTTAATCCCGGGAGTAATAAAAGGCTAAATTGTGACGACACTTTATTGTCTTTTCACTCTTTGTTCATATCGTGTCTCTGTTTCCTGTAAATGGTCTCGTGTTGCAATTGACTGATTGAAACGAAAAAAAACAGAAGATCTTCACGCACTCGAATTTGTCAGGTTTGATTTTGTGAATCATATTAAGCCATAGATAATCATACTCTAATAGATAAAATCCTGAAGAAATAAACAGCAGAAAAGAGTGATAATAGATAAAATCCTGAAGAAAAAACACAGCAGAAAGGAGTGATAACCGGTCATGACGCTTTGTCGAGATGATAATTATGATGTGACTTGATTTCAGTGATTTTGTTTAATGACTTGAGTGACCTTGGTGAAAAACTAGGCTGGATGACTCGAGTCCAAGTAATTTTTGGTGACTTGTTACAATTATACAAGCACCATGTAAATGAAAAAGCAAACTGTATACAGAATAGTTTAGATGGTAGACTTGATCAATTTTTAGTTTAAACATAAGGTATAAATGTGAATAGATTACGCCAATAACAATACTTTTTCCTCACATTGCGAAATAGACGTATCGAACACAGGAATAGTACGCTACAACAACAGCAATAACATCTACAACAATAAAAGGAGACATTTCGTGATTTAGGAAGGGACATGCGCAAAATACTTATAATGAAATAAAATTGTTAAAATGATCAAAAATGTCTTGATCGATTGCATGTGGTCTGTAAAAATGTTTGATCAAATGTTTATTATAAAGCTGATACAATTTATACAAAAGTGTCCATCCGCCAGTCCTAATACCTGCGTGGATGCTTTATATATCATGTACTGTGAAAATGATGGATTACGTTCCCTACGAAAGTGAATGAATATCGTTTATCATGATAATGACCTTCAACCAGGCACTAATACCCTTAGTATTTTTTTCAAATGGATTCCTTGGGAACAGCGCATGTAAAGAAGATTATACTAACGAGTTATGATGATACTAAAAGGAACTAAAGACATTTTGCATAATAAAAAGACAACTTCATCGGCTCTCGTCGTGCCGTAATAAGTCAAATGTTTTGAGAAGTAATAATTTATGCTCTTTTGAAAGACACCTACCACCTCGTGCATCATAATGATCATATTGCTTCAAAAGGCTGTCTATAAAAACATCTAAGCGAAAAACGTGTCATTTTGTGAATATTGTGTATAAACTGTAGTGTGAACTGATTAGAAAGTGCGAAAGAGTTATAAGTAAAGTGAGAAAAGGTGAAATATGATATGAAACAAGTTGGCAATGATCGCGTGCCCTGAATGCAAAAAGGAAACGCCCCGCGTTCACCCCCGCCAAAAATTAACGAAGAAGCAGAAAACACAAATCGTGCCTTTCTGAAGAAAACGTTCTTGTGCTGAAGTTGCGCACCACCCGAGATATGAACTTGGAAATTATGACGGAAGTATATGGGTAGGGTCGGATTTCATTCCCGCTATCTATGTGTTTTCTGGTCATAAAAATGAGATATCTTGTTCCGTGACATGGCATGATGCATATGGGCGATGTCAACAACCCTTTGCTATAAGACTAGCACTCTATTTTATGAAATATCATAAATCATTCTGGAGGTAGAGATGGCTTTTGTTTTCTATCTGGGGTGTTGTTAATTGCTATCTTTCTTTATGAATACGAGTCTTAACTTTTTTAGGTATGTGGTATTGTAGGAAAATGCCTTTCGGTTGGTTCTAACTTCTTTAGTAATTTAGTGGGTGTGTTAATGCTTCTGACTATGTCATTTGGTTGCAACTATGCCAATGTGAATGTTGATCATAGTTTGTGAGCCCAGATCCATTTAATTTTTCTAGTTATACCACAATAAAAAAAACCCTGTAAACTTCGTCCACTACTAATGATAACATTCATTTAGTATCATGCACAAAATAAACATGGCTTTCCAATAAGTTTAATATTATGCTGCTATTTTGACGTTATGATCATTTGTAGCTTATTAACATTATGTACAAGAACGACCAATTACGCGAAAAGACGTTGAAAATGGTATACCGATTAATAACAATCAAAATGTTTTCATAATTTTGGAACATATTATAAACCATTTTTTCAAGATAAAGGATCATGCCTGAGTGCATTCGGATCTCTAGAGTACCCTGCACGTGTGTATGGAACCTCACAAAGTACATCCTATAAAAAGAAGACGCGTCTGGCGTTAAGTGATAAGGCCACAAGCTAAAACATCTTAGCGCTTCCCTCTTGTACATGTGAGACTTTTATCACCTTGTAATGAACGGGGAGGGTTTCTTGTATTTTTCTGTTCTTCCACAAGCGCCATCATTACTTCTCTACATAGCCTCCAAAAGCCTCTAAGTACGATATGTAAAGTTTCCCCAAAGGTAGCACAAATATGAAATTAACTATTGTTGCCTATTTATCATCGCGTGTACGAAAGAGAAAAATGCTTAGCATGAATGCTGTAGGTACCGCCAGTAAAATGAACAGCAGAAGCATTTTATTAGCTCTTTAGTGCTAGATGCTCTTCATATTTGATATCCATTAAGGCATAATATTCAAATCAGTTCCGCCTTTGTCGGTAGACCTTGTATATGCCGACATAACACGGGGATTATGTGCTTCCACTTCTTTTTGTCACAAAAGTGCGCCCCAAAATCATCATATGTATTTTGATAATTGCAATAATATTTAGGCTATACCAAATGTCACGGTAAACACTGACACCGATTCCGATTCTGTAACCATCGCTGCATCCTATACACCAGCACTACACCACTGTTGCAGTGCAATCCCTTGACTGCACACTTTGTTTTTATTTATTTTGTAAACAAATCATTGATATATTATGATGATCAAGATGTAGAACATAGCTTATACTCTATCTATATAGTGTAACTATAAAGCCTGTCCGTAAGACCTGATACAAAATAGATTTCTACATGAAATGACTTTAACAGTCATGGAACATTTTGTAATCATGCTAATGGTTTGATGAAAACGCTGACTTCGTAATAATGTAAATTACATTGTAGGGTGAGCTTAGTAGCAAGATAACATTAAAGTATGCCTTTTAAAATTACATTTCCATTATGTACCTAAATAGTAAAAGGGAAATACATTTGTATGTTAAAGCAGTTACAAATCAGATGCAATTAGCTATCTACTGACGATAGCAAAACTATGAAAGACTTTAAGGCATTATTTAATATGTTTTGTATTTATGACGGCACTTTTGAAAGCGAATAGTTATAGTTACATTACTTATGGTTAATTTAAAATTAAATGGTTGTGCAACTTTCTGTTTGCTTATGAAGCAAAACATCTTTAGCAAAAAGTTACCATCTACCGATGATGGAACAATCTTAGCATTGTAGACTGCACAATGATGTTAGTAAAACTATAAAACGGTTATCTACCGTAGATAGCAAAACTAATCAAAAATGGTGTTACTGATGATAACAAAGTACGAAATAATAGTTATTGGTCACCTGCTGATGATAGTAATGATAGTAAAATCATGAACAGTTTAACAGAAAATAGCAAAAGTAATGGTTTGAGCAATTTTCTAGGGAAAAATTGTCAAGTGTGTCAGCATTCAGTTTCTGATGACGATGTTAAACTATGGTTTGTCAACAGCATTGACCACCTATCTTGACTCACAGTTAAGGACTGACCTTATAAAACTGTTTCAACGATTGAGTTGACTATCTACTGACGATAGCAAAACTATTACAGGTTATAGCAATGTCTTTTACTCCTTACTAGTAAGGTCATGAAGGGTTTAAATACTTGGAGAGTGACATTAGAAAACTTTTAAAAATATCAAAGTGAAACAATTTTGAGAGGTAATGTAGTGACTGTTTTTTATACTGGAAATTGTGAGCTCTTTCAATTTGTTTTTACTTAATAAGCATTAAGCAGTGCTACATGTGATCCAAAAACACATATGAATGATTTGCTTAAGTACATTTCTTGTAATATTGACATCTTCAGCTCTACGTACATTAGATGCTGAAAATCAAGTTGGAGCTCTAGTGTTATCATCAGTAGATAGCTATTATTCCGTATACCATGCTGCTTCTAAATGCTAATTCCTGTATTTATTTGATTTCCTACTCCATATTGTTACGTATCACTGGTTTACTCGAGCAAACAACCATCTTTGTAATTTGACAATATTTATAACACCGCTGAAACAGCTTATAATATCATAATCTTATTGCTTTTGTTCTAATCTTAGATTCTTATTTAGTAAAGACACGATGTAGTATCCCATGATGCAACACTGCATCCATAGATGACAGGTAGGTGCAGCATTTGATTTCCTTGGCTTTCAACTTATTCAATACACTCCATTAATGAAGTTCAATATTACATAGGACCCAAAGTGTTGAAAGAAGGCTCAATTGCATGTTCAGTGGGGCCACATCATATATTCTCTACACAGACGATTACTGATATACACGGCTGGCTTCTATCTTTTTCTCGTAGAATCCCGTTCGTGGTGCGTATCTTATTCCCGCGTCCAGGAGCTCGATGCTTAATCTACCGTGTGGCTTTTACTGGGATTGACAATCGTCAAAACTGAAACAATATCCCGGCTATCGAAATAGATATCCATAAGGAAAGAAATAGAGTATCACAATAGAAGACGAGGTGTCATTTTAAAGTTTTAAGCACAAACGGAATCCTTGAGATTGCAAGTGAAAAGTGATAGTTTCGACGATTTACATGCAAGTTGCTTACCGTAGGCTAGGCTTAACGGCACAGTACGGTTAACATGACTCTTATTTGCATGGACGGTGATTACCAAACCTCGTTTCACTTCTTTTATATGTTATATGTAAATATACCTTGGTGAATATGTACTATTTGTTTGAATCGTAAATATATTTAACATAACGACCTTCTCAACATTGCTATCATGAGATATGAATGCTCCAACCATGATTGGCAACAATGACAACAGTTTAAACACTCTCGTTAGCATCTCCTTTGAACATGGTATTTATGTACGCCCAGTTAGGTGACCAGCAACATAACGGTATCAAATAACTTATGAAGGAATTAAATACATATTTCAAGTTAGCCAGCATGAATGATTCAGAATCTGACATTTGCTTTATTCATATTTAGAAGGAAGTTGCAAATTTTGGGAATATCAGATTCTGCAAAAAATTAGAAAAAACGGAACTTCAGAAATGTAACACTTTTGACCCCTTTATTTGCGATTAATTGACCAGGAAAAAGTATGGCCGCAAGAAATGAAATTGAATCGCATCTTCTATAATCATCTGGACAATGCTACTAGTAGTTGTCAATGTGATTCTTAGATATTGCTGGAAGTGATCTTGGATGTATTGGCAAGTAGTTTTCCTATCTCGTCCTTGGATAGCAAAGTTTATAAAGGAAAAAAAGTAAGACTTTGCGTGGAAACTATTAATAACTTCTTCGAATTGTAAGTTTTCGTTTCCTCTTTTTAATACGGCAAAAATGGGAAACAATAGTACTGACCCATGATTATCACACAAGATCCTACAAAGAATAATAATGAATACAGTGAGCTTAATTGTATCGTCGCTGTTTTGGCATAGTGTCGTATGACGATTTTTGGGCAAAATGAGTTATATAAACGTTCAAAATCTATGAATGAAACTCTATATATTCACAAAGTTTTGAGACCTAAATGTGATTAGTTAATGAGATATGGCACTAATTAGTATGATACGACATGTTTTTTATGTAACACCCCCTAAATCTTCATTTTTGTGTTTTGGCATACAGTCGTATCATAGTCGTATCATGATACGTCGCCATAGGCCACCGTGTATCTGCACGTTTCCTACTGTTTTGGCATACTGTCGTATCACATGGCGTATCATATATTTTTACATAGGTTGTCAAGTTGTGCATATTTTGGCATACTGCCGTATGAGTTTGCAGATTAATTACTTCTAATTAGTGAATGAATAAATAGTTTGTATTATGTTGGGAACAAAGACAAATATATTATTGATTATATTCTTTAGTAATAATAAACATATTTTACTTTGGTGCTCTGCAGTGGGTCTTCAAAAATTGGAAAAACTTTAAATGCGATTTGCTCAAAACGGCATTTTTCGTCATACGACAGTATGCCAAAACAGCGACGGTGTGAATGGGCATAATGTATGAATGGCAAAAATGTTACTATCATTTGTATTGCATGATTTCACATATTACGGGCCATAAAATACACGCTTTAGAAATAGAAAACATGAACATCGAACAGAGAAAAAAGGACCATGATGATAGCAATAAGGTCTTTAATTTCATGTAAGAGGTCCCGTGTTTGATTCTGATGTTCCGACCGTATCCAATTCTCAATATGGAATAAAACATATAAAAAATTACCAGCTCTTGCCATTTAGTGCTTTTGAATTGCGGGCTCATGCAGTTATGACAAAAACCTCGCTGTCAGTTCCCAATTCGTAACTTCGTACACATGTCCTGGGTATCGTGCAAGAACAGTGTCTTGCATTGAATGATTCATCCAGGTTAAAATGAAAAAAAAAGGATAACTGGTATGCCCATTATAATAATCTGCCAAGCACTTTTGTATTCCTATAAAGCTACTGTATTACTTTTACAATTCTTTATATTAAATTTTCTCATATCCGGCAAATGGTTCAAATTGGTCCCTATATACTAAATTACTAGGTGATACTCTATATCTGAACCTGGTCTGAGCTCTAAGCTCGTAACTGTAAGTAGAACGGAGGACGGACAACGCCCTAATCGTGCCGTGACGCTTTGCCATTGGTTTCGGAGGCGGTGGGTAATTAGGATGCCCGGAGGGGCGCCGTCCGGCGCAAATTGGGAGGGTGTGCTCAACGGCAAGCAATCGCTTGAGACCTCCTGAAATAATTGCTCTTGAAAGGCAATGAGACACAAAGCATGTGGACAGATGGGCTGAAAAACCAAATTTTCTATATGTACAAGAAATTGATATACCAAAGACAAATATTGAGAGAATTGGAGAAAAAAGTTGGATGAAAGATGCTTTTTGGTTTCTTTTTAGGTTCCCGTACAATTGGAGTAACACAAAGAAGCTATTTTCCTTTCAGGGACAAAAAGCAGACGATTCGTGGATCTTTAACGTGTTTTGGTCCCCAAAGACAAGATGTATGTAGACTAAACATTGTAACACTGCCTGCAAAGTGATTTTAACATAACCATGAATACATAGAACTTGATAAATAGTTTACATAGTGAAGTATTAGTCATGATTGATGTGCAGCAACTTTCATTTACCCCTTTTTTGGTCGTTAGTAGAATCTCTCAAATGAGATTTAATGATTAGTTGTTATTTTGCTTGATATTAATGAAAAGTCTTTTTATTTATTTGGAAATTCATATTTAATATAATATCTAAAACTTGACTTGCCAATGGTTTTTATGCTTTGCTTTTTTTACTTAATTGATTACTTATTTATTTATTTATTTCACGTTTTCAGTATTTTGATGACATGACAATGAAATATATCAGTCAGTTTGAATTTATGTTGTTGTTACGTTGTGTAAGTGAATGGTTGATGAAGTAGATTATAGACCTGGGAATAGGATTCAATGAAAAATGCGGCCGCCAGTTTCCTTGAAAATTAAAAAAAATAACTGTATAGCTCGGAGAAGTATGCTTTTAACCGTTGATACAATGTAGATGTCTTTAGATAAGGATACCTAAAACCTAACAGTAATATTAGATATGATATGAAAACAAAGAGTTCAAGAGTCTTGTACCAACCTGATAGAAGTTTATTTTGAGAGGATATAGTATTTTCCTAGATTGAATTTGCCAAGCTATCAGTTGATTCTGCCTATCTACATGATCTATATTAAAATTAAACATTGGCTTTGAAAGAATGGGATCAAATTAATAAGTTAAAGCCGATAAAACCATGTGTTTATCCTTTATCCATCTCAGGTTATATCTGCGCGTGCGCGTTACGCGCTTTACGCTCACTAGAGCATGAGTGTCATGTTTCACCGACCAGCTGTGTTTGTGGACTGTTCAGCACCAATACGCTAGATCGGTGCGATCGTGTATCGGGAAGCTGTCCACAGCCATGATATCCGATCTGACTGATGTAATGGGATCATATAAGAAAAAAGACAAACCAGAATGAGCCATTGACAAATGATCTGTGAAATCATATCTGGCTAGCAGCTAACACCGTCCCAATAGCAGCCGAAACTTTCCAATGGATTCTACGTTACAAATACCATACTGTGAATAGGCTTGAAGATGCAAAAAGGAAAAACGTACGTCGCTAGCTATTAACAATCGCACCGTGCTTTTCTCTACGCTCTATCTCGATAGGGAAATAATGCATTATTTCCCTTGAGCGTTTTCTCCTTTTTCAACGCATTTCATTGTGTGTATGTTTTGTTCAGATACAAGCATATATAGTAATGTTTTTATTTCACTATTATACGTTCCGGTTGTTAACTAAACGAACGGGACCCTCCTAACACATTTGGTTATGTCTTGGCGAGGCACACGGGCCGTTATCCGATGCTATTGTTTATTTATTTCATCATCGATAGTTGGTGCGTGTGTAACGGTGTCAAATTGCGCTTAGTGTGTGAACGTGATGTCTAAAAACTTATTGCTCCGTCCACTCATAGAGTCACGTTGACCAATCCCATGTTGCACTGTAAAATGGGCTAAATACCTTCTTAATAGGTCACGTGTTTGAATTCATAACACCGTATGTAACCTGTAACAGTAAACAAGGCTTGTAGGTTTAACCAACGCTATAGTATTAAACATTACTGTAGAAAAATAAGTTATACTTTTAGAAAAAGATATGTTGTTGATATGATTTGTTGTTCCCAGCCTTTTCCAACATGTGCGACATTTTCTAATGTCATCAGTAGATGCCAATTGCTAGAACGTCAGCAGGTTGGTATGTTCAAAGTCCTTTCCTACACTTGTTATGTTTAATAGATAGCAATTCTTAAAGTGGTAGATATCAATAATGTTAAATCCTCTTTTAGCTTGCTATCTTCTGTAGATAGCAATTGTTTAATCCGAGTTTCCTAAGCGTGCGATCGTTAGCAGACATATTTGGTGGATATCAATGGTTATATTCTCTCTTAGCTTGCTATCTTCTGTAGATAACAATTTTGAAATCCGAGTTTAATAAGCTTGCTATCGTCAGTAGACATATAGTAGATATTAATTGTTAAACACCCTCTCTTAACTTGCTATCTTCAGTAGATAGCAATAATTGTTAAATACGCGTTTCCTATTCCTATCGTCAGTAGACATAATAGTAGAATGATATCAATTGTTAAATCCTCTCTTAGCTTGTTACCTGGGGTAGATGGCAATTGTTAAATCCGAGAAGTTCCTAAGCTTGCCCTCGCCATTCGACATATGGTGTATGTGTATATCAATAATTGTTAAATCCTCGCTTAGCTTCCCAGCAAACACAAAACGTTTTTAAAACGTTTGAAACGGGTTATTTTTTGAGTTTTGGAAAAAACGTTTTAATAACATTAAATGTCGGGTTATATAAAGGTCATGAAAACGTTTTTAAAGTGTTTTGTATGAAAATACATTGCAATAACAGTTTTTAATGTTGTCAAATGTTTTGTAAAATACATTTTGCAAACATTTTGGCCAAATACTTCATCAACGCTTAAATAACATTATGTTAGAATTTTTTTTATAAATACTTCGTCACTGACGCTTAAATAACATTATGTTAGAATAGTTTTTATAAGTTTTCAACAAATGTTTTTAAATGTTCTGCTCTGTTGCTATCTTCTGTAGATAGCAATTTTGAAATCCGAGTTTCCTAAGCTTGCTATCGTCAGTAGACATAATGGTAGATAGCAATTGTTAAATCCGCTCATAGATTGCTATCTTCTGAAGATAGCAATTTTTAAATCCGAGTTTCCAAAGCAGGCTATCGTCAGTAGAAATATGGTAGATATCAATTAGTAAATCCTCTTTTAGCTTGCTATCTTCTGTAGATAGCAATTGTTAAATCCGAGTGACATAATAGTAGGCCTAGATATCAATTGTTAAATCATGTCTTAGCTTGCTATCTTCAGTAAATAGCAATTGTGAAATCCGAGTTTCTATAAGCGTGCGATCGTTAGCAGACATATTGGTAGATATCAATAGTTAAATTCTCTCTTAGCTTGCTATCTTCTGTAGATAGCAATTTTGAAATCCGAGTTAATAAGCTTGCTATCGTCAGTAGACATGTGGTAGATATCAATTATTTTAATCTCTTACTTGTTTAATATCATATAGCAAATTGTCAAAGCACTTCTCTTTTTTGTTTGTTATCATGGTTATCGCTCGTCTTGTCCAAGTTTAGCTACTTCTTAACATTAGCATGATTGGCAGATAGCACTATGTCAATAATCTTCCCTAAAAGCCTGCTATCATCAGTAGATCTTTCATCATTAATCTTAAGCTTGCTGTGTCCACTATAGATATCCGATGATGACAAATCCCTCCTCTCCGCTCCTCTCTCTCCTCTCTCTCCTCTCCTCTCCTCTCCTCTCCTCTCCTCCCCTCCCCTCCCCTCCCCTCCCCTCTCCTCCTCTCCTCTCCTCTCCTCTCCTCTCCTCTCCTCTCCTCTCCTCTCCTCTCCTCTCCTCTCCTCTCTCTCCTCTCCTCTTCTTTCCTCTCCTCTCCTCCGAGCTCCTGTCCTGTCCTGTTCTCTCCTCTCATATCCTGACAGCGAGGTTTTTGTCATAACTGCATGAGCCCGCAATTCAAAAGCACTATCCTTTATCCTCTCATATCCTCTTCTCTTTTCTTCTCTTCTCTTTTCTTCTCTTCTCTTCTCTTTTCTTCTCTTCTCTTTTCTTCTCTCTCCTCTCTCTCCTCTCCTCTCCTCCTCTCCTCTCCTCTCCTCTCCCTCCTCCTCCTCTCTCCTCTCCTCTCTTCTCTTCTCTTCTCTTCTCTTCTCTTCTCTTCTCTTCTCTTCTCTTCTCTTCTCTTCTCTTCTCTTCTCTCCTCTCCTCTCCTCTCCCTCCCCTCCCCTCCCTCCCCTCCCCTCCCCTCTCCTCTCCTCTCCTCTCCCCTCCTCTCTTTTCTCTCCTCTCCTCTCCTCTCTCCTCTCCTCTCCCTCCTCTCCTCTCCTCTCCTCTCCTCTCCTCTCCTCTCCTCTCCTCTCCTCTCAGCTCTCTCTTGTCTTCTCTCCCCCTCCTCTCCCGTTCTCTCCTCTTTTGTCTTCTCTGGTCCCTTCCGTATTTCTCATTTCAATAATCCTCTCTTTCTCCGTCTGTTCTCCCATGTCACCATATATCACACTTGTATCATTACCATCGGATGCACTCTGGGTATTGTAATGTCCACAAGAGGAGCATAAACAGACAATTAACCCGCTATCATCCCTCCTAATTTGTTTCAAACTTCGGCTTCCTTTTGGTTCGATGTGTTATTCTAATAGAAATCAGTGTATATTGCCATTGGTTATTGATACTACGCGTGTGTACTGATAATGGATAAAAGCATGCCCTCTTAGGATGTACGCATTAAAACGTCTATCAATAGATGTTTGGTCCCTCATTGATGAATATTATCCGCCTCAATATTTAACATATGGCACGTGTGTCTCAATGCTCAGCTATTTTTATAAGCTTTACTTGTTTGTTATTCAAGTGAATATATACTAAAGACATTATCTATTAAATTAGTTAAAGCCTGGAAGATATTGCGACGTAACAGTGACAATTGCACCGCCCATGGAAGCACAGTGCCACAACGACGGGGTAAAGTTGCCTATTTTGAAATCATAATATCGTATGCTATGCTTAAAATGTAAGCGTAGTTTGAATAATTTATTGAAACATTTTAAGTACGCTGATATCTTTTACAAAGGGTTCATGATTGTATTTGAAAAATTATATATATGTATATTAATATATTTAATACATGACCCTCTTCTGAAATCGTAAAGTGCGCATGCACTTATAGACGTTTATCAAAGAGACACAAGCTATTTTAAAAACAATTGGCGCGAAAAAAGGACATCGATTTATTATTAGAAGAATATCAATTAATTACCTGATTGTCTGTGTCATTTTTTTTTCATAAAGATATTTATTAAATTTACCCTCTTTTTAAATCGTAAAGTAATCATGCACTACCATTTATTAAAGAGACACAAGCAATTTTAAAAACAATTGGCGCGAAAGAGGCTAACGATTTATTATTAGAAGAATATCAATTACTTACCTGATCATCTGTGTTATTTTTTTCATAAAAATATTTAAGAAATTGACCCGCTTCTTAAATCGTAAAGTACACATGGTCTCGTTTATCAAAGAGACAAAAGAACAAGTAAATTTTAAAACAATTGGCGCGAAAAAGTGTCATCGATTTATTATTAGAAGAAATCAATTAATTGTCTATCTGTGTCATTTTTTTCACTAATATCTAGTAGATTGACCCTCTTCTTAAATCGTAAAATACACATGGACTACCGTTTATCAAAGAGACACGGGCGATTTTAAAAACAATTGGTGCGAAAAAGGGCCATCGATTTATTATTCGAAAAATATCAATTAATAGCCTGATTATAATGTCATTGTTTTCATTAAAATATTTAGTAAATTGACCCTGTTCTTAAAGTGTAAAGTACACATGGACTGACGTTTATCAAAGAGACACAATTAGAACAAGCAATTTTTAAAACAATTGGCGCGAAAAAGGGCCATCGATTTATTATTCGAAGAATATCAATTAATTACATGATCATTTGTGTCACATTTTTCATAAAAATATTTAATAAATTGACCCTCTTCTTAAATCGTAAAGTACACATGGACTGACGTTTATCAAAAAGAAACAAGTACAAGCAATTTCAAAAAGCACGAAAAATGGCCATCAATTTATATATTCCAAGAATATCAATTAATTACCTGATTATCTGTGTCATTTTACTTTTTATGTGACGACAAAAGCTCGCGATCCAACAGACGGAAATTAGATATAGCTCTCGTAATCACGAGACGCTATCAAATTACTTCCCTCATGTCATCAATTAAAATTTACGTTTTTATCAACTGGCAACATTTTTAATATTTTAAAATACTTTTCAGTCATCATATTGGTGAAATTGAAACAGCAAATCAGATTGTCATCATCGGATGCTGATTAATCCCCAACCCTCTATGGTCATTATGTGGTGTATGTTTCACCAACATGCATTATCTCTTTCCATATTGGCTAAATGATTTTAAAGGCATTCTAGAGGATTATTCGGACTAATAAATACACAGATTATGTTACTAAAGCTTAAAAAGGCAACAATGGGCGTTTCAGGCTGAAAAAGGCTGATAATTGTATTTTCCCTCAGACCACACAGTTTAATTTCTTTAATTGTCTTTTAATCATTCAGTCAGGCAAAAATTACACCCATAAATTAACGATTGTAACAAAAGCTGCAAATTAATAAAAAAAAAAAAAAATTAGGAATCTACAAGTTGAGATCTGTTTACGGTGGCAAATTTGTAATACATACAAAAGGCAATGAACCAAACCGGGGCACGTCGCGACAAGATTGTTGACCGGTAGTTGTCCCACGTATCACAGTCCAAGTAGGTGCCTTCTCATTTTACCGTCCCTTTAAAAAGAAGAAGAAAGAAAACCCAAACGGAAGTAATTGAGGAATATCATTTACAGCCAGTGTAATCTCCTGCCGATTTATCCACCCGATTTGAAACATGAGACTTACGAGAAGTAAAATACGAATCGTCCTCAAGTAATTTCACCAACGAATTCGCAGACGACATTTATATTACCAGGCACACATTTTGGCGCGCAAATTTTTCTTAATCATGCACTGCAATATACTTATAACCAGAGAGAATATAATTTTGGCTTGCCTCGATCAGTGTTTTTTTTTTATAGTTTATATAAAAAGAACGAATGAATATGATACCAATCCGTAGGAACAGTCAAAATTTATTGTAGAGTTTCGGTTCAATCGCTTTTGGCATACCTGCTGAAAATGAGATATATCAGGTCGGGACATGCGAGATGGGGAATGACCATAATAACCTCTGCCAATGTACAGGGGTAAACCAACATTAAGAGCCGTTTTATTATTTCATGGGTGAGACAAAAGTTTAGGGTTAAATATGGTGCATAAGAATTAGTATTCAAAAGAGTAAACAACTGCGTGATGTCAAAAAGTCATGCTGGGTATTTGAAAATAATCTTAATACTCAACTTACTTATTTACAACTTTTCATAACCCTTATTTTGTTATTGCATATAGTCAACTTCTTGAAAAATGTATTGACTGTGATGAACATTTTATTTAATAATGTGTAACCTTCATATTTGGATTAAGCTGTTATATATTTTTTACATTAAATTGTGTTTATTTATTTTATGTTGGACTCCTCACGATAGAAATAGAGGTGTCTCATACATACCGTCGGGTGCATCACATACTGGTCTATCTTGAATGTTTGACTTTTTTGAGAAAATTGGTATATAGTTCTTTTTTACAGAGCTCTTCAAATACAACAAATTACAGACCTCAATTTTTCCTAGATAATTAGTTATAAAATGTTTAATTTAAACTATCTATGATTTTTTCAAAATACGTATTTTCACATACTGATCTATCTCGAAAAAAACACACATTTCTAGAAAATCGCAATTGAAAATCTTCGTATTAAGTTTACCTTTCTATAATTTAATTAGACTACGGATTTTCATGAAAGTGGTTTTAAATTAAAGCATATACTTAGCAGATTTATTTAAGCGGAATCTTTAACTATATTTACGTTTGTAATGTTGCTTAAAACTACACTTAAGTTGTAGTTCTGTATGTGAAATCATTAATTTCCCGATATCGTATTGAAAGTGCATTACATACTGGTCTATCTCGAGATAGACCAGTATGTGATGCGTCTAAAGTCATATCATTGTTCGCGAAATCGAGATAGCCCCCAAGATAGACCAGTATGAAACGAATTTTAAATACGCTATCGGGAAATTAACTATTTCACATACAGAACTACAACTTTAGTGTAGTTTTAAGCAATACTGCATACATAAATATAATTCAAAATTCCACTTAAATAAATTTGTTAAGTATATGCTTTAATTTAAAACCATTTTCATTAAAATCCATAGTCTAATTAAATTATAGAAAGGTTAACTTAATACGAAGATTTTCAATTGCGATTTTCTCGAAATGCGTGTTTTTCGAGATAGATCAGTATGTGATGCGTCCGATTACATAAAATAATACTATTCTGTGTAGACAACAGAAAGATGAACTTTACGAAATTAATTCCTTAACATAACTCTATCCACAATTTTCAGTAATGTAAATTTGGAATCAGTATGAAAAAAAATGCATTAAAGTGAGTACAAACAAGTCTAATATTGGTTCAGTGGTTCTTAAGATAGCTCTTTATAATTTTGTTTATATTTTGAGATACTGTCTCAAAATCTGGACTTTCTTGTTGAAGCCTATTCGCCGTAGAAGTGATGATGTAACAGGATTAACTACCATAGCATAGGTTAAACCAATTTTTGAATGCATCACCCTGCACTACAAGCAGGTTGCACTCATCACATGTGTATGTCTACAATCATAGATTGAATACAATACCGCTCTTTTCAAAGATACTAATCCTACAGGTGCGAGTGATCAGCATGATATGGTTCAATGCATAGGTACCGCGTACTAGTGCCGTGCGATATATTCAAATATTGTTTTAACCTATTTCTATGGTAGGTAATCCTGTTACATCATCACTTCTACGGGGAATAATGACTAGCACGCAGAGCATTAAAAGGTGTCAAAGAAAGTGTATATTCTTATATATTCCTCCCATCATGATAAAATAAATTTCATTTAGATAAATAAATGCATGACATTTGTAGTCGTCGGTGAATGCAATGTAAAACGTGAGGAAAATAAACTAACGTATTTAAGTCATGTAAGAGACGTGAAGAGTTACCGAAAACCCAATACGAATTTTTGACCGATTTTTTTTTATTACTTTAATAATGTCTGAAACTTTGCTGTACGCGATAAATTTTGAGTAGTGAAAGTGTGTATGAGCATTGTGTATCTGTATTAACATTTTTTGCCATGCAACCAAGAACTAAATTGGAAATATCTTTTAACATGTTAAATGCATAATGCACGGAATGTACTATTAAGGTCATGCACACCTTAATACCACATATTTTCACAATCTCTTAAGAGACTCTTAAAGGGGATCTATGGTCAACATCAGAAAAAATTTAAGAACATTTACAATTTTATATTTCAGTCGACTATCCCTGTCCAAAGTTATGACCGAAAGAAGACGATAGATTTTGTCA
Source organism: Amphiura filiformis (assembly GCF_039555335.1). NCBI lineage: Eukaryota > Metazoa > Echinodermata > Ophiuroidea > Amphilepidida > Amphiuridae > Amphiura > Amphiura filiformis. The sequence continues at coordinate 71,816,308 of NC_092632.1, read as the reverse complement.
GTTGTCCTGTGTTATTATGTATTATTTCTTTCTTTTGTATTTTATTATTTTGCAAGGTGCAATTTTTAAAGAATCTCTTGAAAAACAATTCCAGGCATATTTAACAGTTTTTATTGGTGTTGCAAAATGTAATATTAATTCAGGACAAATATAAATCAATAAAAAATAACAAATGCAAATACTTTGCTTACCATGGATAAATATGAATACACTTAACATGGGTCTACGATCATTTTTTTTTGGCCTGTATTTTATATGGTATACAACAAAATGGGCCCTTTTTTTTATAAGTGATTTACTTTGGAAATTAGTGTGAGTCAAAATTTCATATTTTTCATTCATTGGTTTCCATGGTGTGATATGCCGTGAGTAATTTGATTTGATCATTTATCTTTGTTTACAATTTAAAACTATTTCATGAAAGTTGGGAATCACCATTTTCATGTAAATTACAGTAAACAAAGTCAGGACTATGGATGGGGAATCCCCGAGAATGTAAAGTGGATATGACATCATTTGTTAAATTCCCACCTCCAGGAAGTGTTGTAATGTGAAAGGTTAATGTTTTAAATTGAACTTGGGAATTTCCAGATTACATCATTATGTTATGAATGTGTAAATGAAGAAATGTGCTATTAATATAATGGTACATTTTGGCGTTTAGGATAGAAGAAGATGTAAACATGATTTTTGGAGAGAGATTATTAGTGTTGTTTTGGGCTAATTAATGTGCTTACAGTCCATATGCCTTCTAAGAAAGGAACTTGCGAACCAGACATAATCTTATGTAGTCAATGTGCTACTATCCAGTAATAACGGAGAAGATCTAGATCCAGTAATAACGGAGAAGATCTAGAATACGTCAAAGTGCGTACCTCTTCCAAGAAATAAATATATTCTTTTGTCGAGTTGCTGAAATGTCAATGTAAGTGGAAACAGCACCATTTTTGGACATTGTCATCTGTGCGAGGATTCTTATACACAAAGGATATATAAGTCGTCGTCAGTGGACTTCAAAGAACAGTGATTTTCGCAGGACAAATAAATCAGGAATTTATCAGTCATCCGGAAAAGTCAGTGCAATTGAACTTTGTACTCACAACAAGACTGCCGGATAACTAACATTCCTAATCTATGCCGTATTTTGTTGATTCTGACATTTGTATGTATTTATGCTCATTAACAAATAACTGTTAAATCCTCCTTAACTTTTCATTAAATATTTAGATATTGTTAACTTAATCAAACAGTGTGTTTTGCTGTGCATTCTGAAGTGAATTTGGGTAAAGGTGTTTTTGGCCTTGAGTTACTAACGACTCGTAACAATAGCAAAAATTGGTCATTCAAAAAACGCCCATAGTCAAGGGCAATATGACATTGCTCTGATGAAAAAAATAAAGGGCGCGTGCATTGATATTTTTCATTGCACTACAACAAATTCCTATTTAGTCACTAAACTCTAAATAATGGAGCCCAACGTGGGGAGTTTTTACCCGAACTTTTTGTGAATGATATAAGTAATCAACTAGACGTTTTTTAGTATCAAACAAAAATATGCAACTTTTCAACAATAAAAAATAGTAGAAAGTTATCTGCTGGTTTTCACGAGGCTGAAAAGCAATACCATTTAACACCAATGACATGATGACGTGTTGTAAATTGTTACAAAGAAATTATGAAGGCGTGAATTATCTGGTATTGTCTTTTTAAAAAGGTCACTAAATAACGGGCAGTGGATCACGGCTATATAAGATCACCACCTTTCCCCTCTAAGTGGGTGCCAATACTGCGTTAAGTTTATTTAAAGTTGTCATAATCACCGATATATGATTCTAAATAGGTAAAATGAAATTGTCACATAACACCACGGTAGAGATACATGTAGCATACGGAATCCTATTAAGAAGGCGTTTACATCGTATCAAACTCGGTAATACGACCGTATCATTTTATAAAGAGGTTCACCACCTTATTTCTGTTTAAACTGTATACTAAAAAAGGACTAAAGACGAGCTGTAATGTATACGGTGTGAATCTAAACAAACAGCTAATGTAACGGAGAGATATTTAGTCTGTGATGTAAAATGGGGTACTGTTTCATATTTTTGATTATAATTGTGTTATGAAAATGTGATAGTTTTATGACTCTATGAGACTCGTCATGCAACTGATGCTTTGTAATATTATTAAACATGGAAAGAAAATTTTGGAAAAAAAAGTTTCAGGCAAAGTAGAAGACAAACTTTCGCATGAATCATTGATTGCTTATGACGTCAGATATGTTTACCAACTGTAAGTTTGCCTTATTTTTTAAACAAAATCATGGCTCTTATTTAAATCTTAATTTTTTTGGCGCCTGAAAGATAAATAGACAACGAAGATAAACTGATTATTTTAATGAACGATTAAGTATGATTTTCAATGAAAAATTAGTCAATTGCCATTTTGTTCCGGAAAGTAGGACATTCAAAACTTTCTGCTTTACCCTCATATCTTACTCTTATGGTATTGATATTTTCTTGGCTCTCTGCATGCTATAACTTTTTTTGGTTTGTAAACATCTAAAAAAAAGTAACTAACCCCCCTTAAATAATGGCCATTATTCAATAAGGGGCTATTGTATAACAAATCTATAAAATGCGTTGGAAGCAGAATTTATTTCTGCGCATTTTGACACCTCATTTGATACGATAGCCCAGAAAACAATAAAACACCCGTCAATTTAATGTAGTGAGGTCCAGATTTGAAAGTTGCACTTACATACCATTTTTACAACACTCAGATATCATTACACAGATTTCCTTCAATAACACTGAATGCAAAATCAATAGAATTTACTGCAACTTTCAAATCTTGGGCTACATTGATTTAAATGTACTCTGTGACGTCAATATTTAGTCAATTGCTACAAATGAGGTGTCAAAATGTGCAGAAATAAATTCTGCTTCCAACGCATTTTACAGATTTGTAATACAATCACCCGTTTTTGAATAATGGTCATTATTTAAGGGGGGTTAGTTACTTTTTGTGAGAAGTTTAGATTGATGTCTGTGTCAGTTACAACCTGTTAACATAAACAAAACATTACTTTACAGACATAGTTTCTAAGGAGGGAGAAACATCAATTTTCAAAATCTGGTTTTGGTTGTAATGGAAAAAGTAAATGTATCAATACACGGTTGCCCATTTGTCTTTGACACTGCAATGACCCTCGTCAATCTAAGAGGATTTAAAGGAAAAGCCTTTGAAACAAACACAAATGTACCAATGAAGATGATTATGCAGGTTACTCTTTATAAGTTATTCAAGGTATTGAATATTAAGGTGGTTCTGATGGAAGAGGTACGGAGGAGGTAGCAATACATGCTTTCACACATATAAACATACAATGTAGGTGACAGGTGTAGACGAATCCAACGAGCCAAGTCATGGTCAGGATTTGGTCGGCCATTATTGGGTCCCCGCATGCACCAAACTGGTGTTGTGAGTGCCCAATTGGGTGGATTAAACCCGCTTAAAATTCCATGGCTACCATTGAGGTGTAGGAATGCGTGAAATTGGATTCGTCTATAAGAAGCAGGCAGAACTTTTTGACAGACACTCTTCAATATAACATGATTTAAAGGAAACTGACGCAAATGTACCAATGAAGATGATTATGCAATTATTACTCTTGGTGGGTGTCTCAAGATGATACGTTTCTTTCATTGGTTCCCGACAATTGGTCATTTTGGTTTCATTGGTTTAGGATTCGACTCAATTATCTTGCGGTTTGGGGTTGAATTAGATTTGGGTAAGCTTTTAGGGTTAGGGTCAGGCTTTATGAGAAAAGTTCATCTACTCAATACTCATAACTCTACACAACTGACAATAGAGGTTATCCGTGTTCTATAAGCTGCATATCCTGTCAGCGACTGCTATACCTTTCAAAAGAAGAACCTGCATGTGCAACCATGACTGTTTCAAAATAGCCCGCCAAAGTCATGCAGGTAACTCTGAGGTCGTGCATTGAATTGGTTTGACAGAGGAATACTACGGGAACCAGGGCCTTTTGTTATGAGTAAAGTGGATAAGTTATATTGTTTAAATTAAATTGAGATGTAATGTTTGATAGGAAATTTCCCCAAACTTGAATTGGTATTGTAGAGCTGGTAGGTAAAAGCAGCTTTACATAATCCTTGTTAAAATTTAACTTCATTAAAAAGAAAAACGATTCTTCACATCTTAGTTTATAGATGGGATGCCTTTTTAACGTCTATATATTCCAAACACCTGACATAGCTATAGAATTCTGCAAATGCTCATGTAGTCTCACGATCATTATGTATAAAAAGTAGCCTGATACCCAACATAGTATTACCCTTCGTCAGCAGCCTACGACGGCAGACAGTAACCGATAGCCATTGCATGAAAGCGCGGGCTTGACGATAAATTATTAAAAAACTTGCTTCTTTTTCAACGCGTTCAAAACATACTACGTTTTTAGCTATCCTACACCTGGTAATGTTGGACATAGATAGGGTGTCAGATAACAGGATCACTTATCAGCAGTATACAATGATATCATTTTACAAAAGCTTTGGCGATAAAATATCTCTAAATTAAGAGGCTTTTTTGTACATTGACAGAGAGTAACTAGAAACTATAATATCATTTTTTAGTTTGCAGGTGCAATAACTGGTATGTTTACTTCTACATGAAATGTATGCCATAAAAGTAATCAAAACGAAACAGATCTTGTTTGAAGTAGCTTGAAGTTTACAATAAAATCGCGTACAAAGATGAAACATAAAACATTAAGAAGATGAAGACATTATTGGTAGGGGCGACCCTCACCCCACGTAAAAAGCACACGAAAAACTACCATAAATTCCCTGAATCAACAGCAATGCATAAGTGGGGCACAATAATGAAGCATATTTTATTAACAGAAATTACGGATGATGAGAGTCATCACTATATCTGCTGTAGAGTGATGCTAAAAAATGAATATTTGTTGATAGATTGCTTCCGAGTTTACCGGAAAAAAACCCGTTTGACCTCAACAACTAGACAATGAACAATTTACCTGATTTACTTGATTGACTGGTAGATAGGTACTAAAAGCTACTTTTTTACCGCCACAAATTTTGGAATCCAAAATTAAAAATACTCCTGTGTAGTTGATTGACAAATTAGAGATTGACCCGCTAGATTTTGTTAGAGTGAAACGATATCCTTCAAGCAGTTAATTAAAAGCGAAGTAAAATTCTGCAAATGCTCATGTAGTCTCACGATCATTATGTATAAAAAAAAAATTCAAGAGTAAAATTGAATGATTTTGATTTTTCATTCATTCATTCATTCATTCATTCATTCATTCATTCATTCATTCATTCATTAAGGTTATTAATTATTTTAAACTGTTGTGATTTGGTAGTTCACAGCATCTTACGAATGGTAGTGAGCTTTGGCAAAAACTGCATTGCTCAATTCATAGCGAGTGTATAGAAGAATTAAAATATCACAGATATACTTTTATAGGTGTTGTGGTTCTATCTTGAGTTACGTTGTAAAGAGGGCTGAAACAACAACACTTTTGTAAAACGTACATAATTCATTAACAACAATAAATTAATCAAGTTTGCAAAGTATACAATTTGTAGAATGAACTTTTGCAAAACATCAAGGTGTTATTTTTCAATAATATATTGATCTAGATAATGAAAATCGATTTTTAGGTTGCTTAGACCAACAATACCTCGTCTACCCTTAATGATAACAATAATAATAAAGAACATTTATTAGGGTTGTTTACGTCGGACGACCAAACCCAATTAAAAGCGCATGCAATAAAAAGTTAAAATCTTCTTTATACATACAATATTATTGAATGAGGAGGTGCCCAGAAGGCCAGATGGCCTGCCCTGGTCGAAATTAAGTTTCCAAAAACATGAAATCAACATACTCATACCCTGGAAAGAATATGCCAAACCACAAAAGCCTTTTGGTGAAGAATTCACATGGTATCGTCCTGATCACCGCATACCGATGAATCCTAGAAAAATATAAACCGGTCCCTTTGTATTACAGTGACTATAGAGGGCGATGTTGTATCATGATTAATTAGCTTCAAAATTAAAACCAATTATTACTGGTAATAATATGCTTACAAAACAAACTAATGCCTACATTTCCTCATTTATTTAAAATTATATACTTGTAAGGTAATTTACATTATCAAAATCGAAATTCCACAATTTCAATGAAAACCATTATTTCAACAAAGGAATCTATATCACCTCAACACTTCAAGCTAGAACTAAAATGTAGGCCTTTCTGTTTGAAATGACATAGAACTTTCAGACCAGTCCAGAAGAATGTAAAATAAGGCGGAACACGACCATACATAAAAATATCCTCCAAGGACAATAGCTGCTCATTATCTCCTACATGTGGTCAGCTGCCTGGCCGTACTAGGAAACCCACAAGGTCATATAAGGTATGCACAATTTTGCGCAGAGTTCAATACATACGATATATCCTTTACTTTGGGAGAATTTTTTTGGCTTATTTAATTTCAAACTGAGGATATGTTCAATATTCTCCAATTCCAAAAGGAGAGCCAACCAACTGCCGATCAAAATTATAATTTCCGTTGCCTTTTTATATATAATTATAGAAATGTGATTTCTTTGACCAAATTATAAGTTGATCATTGCCTCTTTGAAAGATTGTGATTTCTTGATGTGTAGCCTACAGTTTCCCATTAGATCACAACATGTGGCTATACAGCCAAGGTCAAATGTCTTACTTTCCAAATGTTAGTGTTCTTGGACTGCTTTTGTTTATACATGTATTGTATTATGTGTGATATAGTGCAATGTTGTTTATCTTTAACGCGCTTTGAAAGAATGCTTTGAAAATAATAATAATAAAATTAGGAATTCTAGTGGGGTAAAAGAATCGATTGCTTTTGTCCCCAATTAATTACCATTTAACAATATTTCTGATGTATTCTGGGTAATATGGATTTAACGCTAATCTAAAATATCAAAGAGTTGGGTAAGACTAGTTTATTTCCATCCAACAAACAACAGGCGATAAGAAAATATACATTAGACGGAGGAGGTGCAACTAAAGCTAAGGCCTTATACTTGTTGCACCAACACTACAAAATTCATCAAACAAAAAAGCATAATTAACCAACTTTAAATAGCAAGCATGGACAAATATTTCTTAATAAGACTATTAACTATATTGTTGCATATTATAATAAGTTTTGTTACACTAGCATAGTAGCATTACGTTTTTGGGAAAATAAAATAGAATAAGTATGATGAAAGTTGTGAGAGGGCAACAATACCCCCGATTCCAGAATTTAATATAAGGAATATACAGACCTTATGTTTTGGAATTCAAAAATTATTATTCGATATACTGTAACTGTGTTAAAATCAAACATTTCAATGTTACAAAAATATAGAAATTTCATTATTGGATTGTATAGCTGCAACATTGATGAAAAATAATTTGTAAAACTAATTTATTTATTATTTGTGTCTCGTCTTAAGCAGGATTGATTTCTTACAGCACTGTAATTCACGCGTAAACAATACCTTTATGTAATTTGTGTTCTAGACCTTCAAGAATAAAAAAAAACCAGCCGAAATTATATTTCATGTGAGATTCCGTGTATGCCTGTCTTATATTCCCGCCATAATTATAATAAAAAGAATACTTGCAAAGAAATTCCCGAGAGAGTGTCAAATCCACTCAGAAGCCATAACTATGATATTGAAGTGCCCAGTTTGAAACACGAGCTTCTTATGGCGCAGATGTGGGAACAATAAATCACGGATCTGGAATGGAGACGCAGCTAAAGTAAGCTGATATGACATTTTAAAATCATCATCATTACCATGCCGAAGACTGAGCTCATCAAATCACCCAACTCTCTCTCCTATCTCGATCGCACGCAGTCCATTTTGGCGCGCTTTTTTCTTAACTGTCGTCTGCTTATCTTCTTTTTTTAGATTTATTGTTTTTTAGCCAGATAGACGAGTAAACATGCCACATGAATCGTGTATCACTGATATTGGAGTAATCATCGTTGCCATCGCGGACATAAGATAGTGTTTGAGGAACGATCAGTCGTGGCGGAAGCGATATGATTCAATATTTTAAAACAATTGCCCCTGTAAATACTTTATTATGCTGTCGTCAGCAGCAGTTTTAGTATTTGGAAATGCTTTGTGTTTTCTTGTTTTATACCGATAAAGCATTTTTTTCTTGAAATTGTTTTTTTTCCAATAATACATATATTATTATTATAATGATTATAGTAAATGAATAAAGCAATTTGAAATATTTAAACTACTTAAAATCATTATCAGGAACAGAAAAAGAGATTAGTTTCAAGGTTAACGTTTTATTTGGACGACAAAAAAACCCGTAAAATTATCTGATGACTATGTGTACTGTTTCTTCAAATTACTCAACATAATCCATGAGGCATTGATGCATGGAAGTGATTATTTATGTTAATAGACCAACTTTATATTGGTTTTGACGCTAATGCTATCCTGAAAGTATTTTTCTTCTTTTTTCAAATCATAAATATCATGACAGAAAATGATGTCCATACACTTTATCCACTTCACTCTTGCGTGACCATTATCTGGCAAACTTTCCCCAGTGTAAACACGCTGAATTTGGGCTCGTTACCTCAAAGTTATTTATGAACTTGGCGGGTTATTTTGGCGGGTTATTTTGAAATATTTATCCATTCCACGTGCATGTTGTTTTTTGAAAGAATGTATATTATGCAGTAATGGGTTATTCCAGTTGAAATCTATACACCCATATAGAAGACATGACCTTAATCTCTCAACCAGGGGGTGTAGATTTCAAATGGAGTCATTCATAGCACCGTTTGAAATTCACACTACCTGTGTGGGAGATTAAGGTCATGTCTTCTATAGGGGGCGTATGGATTTCAACTGGAATAGCCCAATAGCAGGCCGCTGAGCTTGCAAGGCCTTCAGTGTTTTACTAACATCTTTGATGTTTCAAGTTATTCAAATTGATAGACGTATGAGCCCACCTGTTGCCCTCCAGTTTCAGAATGGGTAGGTGTTTCTGATGACTATTATGTAATAAGTACATTTTCTGCTTCTGTTTTATAGTTTTGGTTTACACAACACATAAATACGCTCATCTGTTAAAGGCGGGACAGATGATCCATGATAAAGACCTCGTTACAGTCGGTTCCGATCAGGGTAACGCCCGAATGTCGGCTACGCTTGTCTGTCCTATAAAAACATGTACAGAAACACTATCCCCTTCATCAAGTCACTTGGCCTGGTTGCATGAAGTTTGTTCAGCGTTATCTCCATGATTTCAGCTGTTAATGCTAATATCTTTTGACATTAAAAACAAGATTGTCTATGTCTACTATCATGGTCGCTCAGAGCAATGCATCACAGTCACTATGATTCTTATTGGGACATTTATAGTCGCAAATGACAAATAAAGACTTATGTGGAGATCTTCCAAGGATAAATCATAAGATCAGGGAAACAAGAACCCGGCTTGCTAGCCACTGTTCCTGAAATGAAGAACCTATATTCAAATTGGTTTAATGGGCCTCCAAGTACAGAATATAATGACTGCAAACTGTAATGCTTAGCCAGCAGTTTATAGTAGTAACATGCCATGTCACAGACTTCAAGTACTTGGGTTCCAAGATGGGCTCTAGTGTTGGAGACTTAAAAAGAAGGAAGAAACGCACTAGCACTCTAGACACTGGAACACCTTTGAGAAGCCCATCCCTGCCAATCAAAACAAAACTCAAGCTGTTTGAGACAACCTGTGTTACTGTCTTTCTGAACTGGTGCGAGTCATGGGTAATGCATCTTGTTACATAGTCATGTTAAAATCAGGCGTGGGGATCGGATTTCAAATGAAACAATCTACAATAAGACCACTGGTTGCCAGAGTCAAGATTTATCAACTCAAATTTCTCGGCCATATACTGCGTCTTGCGACGACGAGCTTATGAAAGAATATGCCCTTCATATACCACCACATGGGAAGAGGAAACCGGGACGGCCGCACACATTGTACCTGCAGTATGTCCAGCACCTCCTGGAAGATTCTGAAAGGGATGCTGTAGCCAAACAAAATTGTTTCGCTAGCCCAAGATCGCAACAGTTGGAGAAAGCTTGTAGTCGGACTGATGATGATGATGAATTGATGATGTACGGGAGACGGAAACGTAGGAGACTCGCCCTGATTTACATAGGCACCCAGAACTGCAATGACACTACACTGTGGGTGGGTGGTAAACGCAATATTGAATTCCCAGCTGTTTGATAGACTCTTTAAAACGGAAAGATACACGGCAAAGAAGAGGTACCTCCTTGTATGTCTTCGCCAGTCACAGGAAACATGATTTATTAACTTCCACTACCATGACATTAATTTGATTTCAAGAAGGCTTTTGCCTTGATCAAGGGGAAGGACATGTTCTCAATTCTACGGCACTTTGTATTGTACGTCAACTATAAAAGTGCTGTGATGGTGTACATGGTGTATGGTAACATCTCTGATACAGTCCAAGTGTCTACTGTACTGAGGTATTACAGGGAAATGTTTTAGGTCCATTTGTATATTTTATACACAATGATTTACCTGATGTAGAATGCTACTGTGGGACTGACTAAGCAGTTGTTAATATAATCGTCAGTGCAGAAGACATGCCGAGAAGGTTCTGATTTGGATTTGCTAATGATATTGCCTTACTCGAATCTTCTATTTTAGCGGGCACAGGAATTGTTGACTAAAAGGAGCTGCCAGCAGAAAGTTTAGACCTTATCATCAATGTAGAATATAAAAGTACATGACCATCAACTGCAACCCACAGCCATGGGGAGAACATCATTCATGTTCCCAACTTCAAATACCTTGCTTCTATGATGTTTCCAGTATTAACAACCTAACCAGAAGAAAGTCACTTGCGGTTGCGTGACGTGCATTTTGGAAATTTGAACGCCTATGTAGATGTCAAACATGTTGCGGTACTATCGTATGGATGTACATCATGGGCGATGTCAAGTGAAATTGAGAGCAAGATCGACGCTTTCGCTACGCCGATCTACAGAACAACTACTAAACATCAAGTACATTGACCATGTCAGTAATGCCAAGGTTTATGCCACCACTAACACCGAGCCTCTTATATCAACTGTGAGGTTGCGACAGCTATATGTTGGACACATACGCAGGATGCCAGAGAAGACCCTTGTAGCAGGTATGACTTCTACACGCCACCAGGTCGATAAAGATCCCATACGGGACTTTCACCTTAAATAGCTTCCAAATGCAACATTGGATTTGCTTGAAATAACCAGTCCATGGCTGGGTATATGAATATGTTGATTTGCACAGATGATTGTTGTTTCTCGTAAGTAATTTGTCATGTACTTTTATAATGTCGCATTGTTTAATAAAGCGAGCTGAATGCTTGGTTATTTCGGGTGGATTTCTCTAACCACGACAGCTTTCCATATCCTCCTGTCCTGCATCGCCGTTCTCAGATCAGATGCTTCCAGTCCAGTGTCCTGCTTGAATGTAAGGGGTGGTCTACCATGGTTTCCATGTTTGGGTGTCCAGATTATCAGATTGGCGACAGGTTCGCATAATTTACTCCTGAAGCAGTATCAAGCGATTTCTCTGATCTTCTCTGAGAGTCTTGGAAGGTCACCATACAGCTCTTTGTTGATTATGTGCTGCTTCCAATGCATGTTGTACACAGCCCTAAGCATTCGAGTGGAACAGGCGTCCAGCTTTTTAGGTAGTTTAGGAGTTATGGTCCAGGCTTCGCATCCATATGTTAACACATACTCCACTGTTGCACTGAAAACCCGCAGTTTAAATTTCTTTGGTAGAGCAAACCTCCAGATCTTGCTTGGGCTGTTACATGCTCTGCAAGCTGCTGCCTTACGTGCTTTGACATTATGCTCTGTGCTAGCCATCCACGCTCCGAGATATTTGAAGTCTTTCACCTCATCTAGCTTGTGTGCCATTATTTGTGCTAATGTTAACCTGCTGATCTTGGTTAAAATATATGAACTTCGTCTTGGTGGCATTCAATTTTTAGCTGACTCTTCCGACTGATGTTTCGACCCTTTGTAGCGGTTCCTGAGCTTGTTTTATTTCTTCTTCTATTTCTTCTTCAAGTGCCATATATAGCCATTCGCAAGGCATAGTCAAGCACTATCACAAATAGATATGGGCAAGAGCACACTTTGTAGAACACTGGCTAGGTTGTTTAACAACACAGTTTCTCAGGGGAGATCACTTTGGCTCTGGTTTCCTTGTATGTCCTTCCAATAGCATCATCAATTTGTTTTGGTATCCCATAGGCTATGAAAATCTGTAGCATTTGCCTCGGTGAATAGTGTCGAAGGCCTTTCTGAAGTCAATGTTATTATAGCTGGTAGATTTTGGCCTTCGCTCCTTCTATTATCCATATAGAGCCAGTATGTGACTGATAGTAGTTATTCCCACTCTGAAGTCATTCTGGTTGTTTCTCAGAAGTCTATCAACTCGGGTCTTATCTTGTTGGTAATTATCCTATTGAAGGTTTCGGCCACTCTTGAGGATAGACTGATGCCACGGTAGTTACCTCCGTGACTTATGTCTCCTGACTTTGGCATTGGGATGATATTTAGAATAGACTATCAGGCATTCTTTCTTTCAGCAATGCATCGTTGCAAAACCCTAGCACCAGGTCATCCAGGTCACATCTCTTTAAGACTTCTGGTGGGATACCGTTCTCTCCACTACTCTACCCTTCTGCTAGTGCTGTCTTTGCTTTTGTATATTCTTCATGACTAAAAGGACCAACCTCAATCGTGAGATCACCTGCGATGAGCTGTATTATAATCATCTAATTCTCCCTTTATATCTGGGGAACTTCCTAGTAGGTCTTTGAAATGATGATACCAGTTGTTAACCCTTTCCATATCTCCTTTCAGCTGCCCCCTCCCCCAATTTGACGGTTTTCTTCATGTAAGCTTGATGTTGAGATCATCTTCTATATATTACCTGGTTATAGGCTCCTGCTAATTCAGACTTTGCCTGACTATAAACTGAACCTGTTGTGTTCGGTTGTGCTTTCTTGATATGTCTCATAAGCATCTTTGATTTTCAGTCTATCTTCAATCTATAATCATTGTTCGAGATTATTTTGAGGGCTTTTCTTTACAATTTGTGAATCAATATATTTTTGGTCGCGTTGCCCCAATCAAGAATACAAATAAAGCTGATAAAGAATCCAATGCCTCATGATATGGTTTGGTAACATTGACAATATGATTCTTCGATGTTAGATTCACATACTCAGTTTGGTATTTACCAAGTGAAATATAATTTGTCTTGCGAGGGAAGTAGCCAGAGGGAGCCGGGGAGGCACCCCCCCCCCGAAAATGTTCATTGATAAAATGGGGACGGCGCAAAGAGTAAAGTGTCCTTGGTACAAAGGATATACATTTGCATAATGGTATTAGAACATCAGCAAAAAGACTAACAAATGAAACAAAGGAATTTTCAAAAAACATTTTATCATGAAATGTAAAGTATACGGATCATATAATTTGGCGAATTTAAATTTAAAATATATGTAAATAGCGCCCTCAATTTGCACACAAATGTGCAGGTTATCGAATAAAAATTACCACAAAAAAGCAGAAAAAGATGAATAATTTGATATAGAAACGAAAATCCATGTTGAAAATTGCTACAAAATATAATGTGTATAATCTCTGATAGTTTATTAGTGTGATAGCTGCTATTTTTCGGGCCATAATTTGAGGTTTTTGTGGTAAAACAAGAAAACTTTCAGGTCCGACTTTGTTAGACTTCTCCGTAGTCCACTTGCCCATTTTGCATACTCTGGTTATTACATTTAAGCATAAAACCCTGATTTGTATTAATTTGTGTGCAATTGATAGATTTTCACATCTGATATTTCAGACACCATACTCCCTCTGTTAGCTTCCCAAGTGGACTACTTACTTTGGGTTGCGGTTAAGATTCTTAACACGGGGCTCTACTGAGAGTTAGGCCAATTTGCCATGATGTAATGCATCTTTAAATGGATCTGGCTTGTGATTGGTCGCCCAGATCTCGCTATTGTTTAAATCTCCCGGGCACGTGCCATTAACATTAACTATATCGTACACAACAATCTATGGAATTTGCGGCACGTTTGGGGTGGCGCGAAAGTTAAACTCTCAGTGGTGCATGGACGTACATTTAGCGCGTCTTGTACTACCATGCTTAGTACTTGTGGTTAAATTTGATTGATAAACAAGTATGGTTGACAGTGTGTTTTAGAGACCAAAGTCCCGGGGTAAAGTTCTGTTTAAAATCCAATGTACATAGTCGGATTTTTTACTCGGGCTTTCGCGATCAATAAACTGGTAGATTCCAAAATCAGAATTGTTGAAGTGAGCCATTATAATATGCAAGATATGTTGCATTCAATCACTTTTATTGTCACTAATTATCTAATTATATAAACTCTTTATGACCATTTTACTAGTGAACACTTTTATTTTAACATGTTTAATAAACACCAGTATGATTTTGAGTTCAACGGAATGCGTTCATCATGATTAAATAATAATAACATATTTTTAAATCAAAATTCGACTATGGCATAGTCTAGGTCTTTGTAGGTTACTTTTATAATTTGGGAACACAGATGTCTATAATATCTTTGATTGGTGGTTTTGAAGCTGTAAGGGTTCTGAATATGATAGGAATTACTAATATGTCCATTAATTGCAACAGCGTCAGTAAGCATCAATCCAAGTCTACATTTTTGTTTCTCAAACCATCGGAAAAATATACAGATTGTCTCAAAATGATAATACCTGTGACAGTTTCAATTTAAATTTTTTACTTCAGTACGGTATTAACATGATTGATTTAGATTTAAAAGAAAACATATATTCGAAGCGGTTTTCCTTTTACTCTTTTTGAGGTGGCATGTTCCAGTATTCATGTTCGAAGAACAGCTATTTAGTTAGAGGCAAGTGTTTAGAAAATCTTTTGAGAATATTGCATCTTCGTGTACACGCAACTGCAATTCGGAAAGTATATAGCGTCCTCTATGTCTTTGGAATTTTAAAGACCAGTTTTCTCACTGCATGACTGGTTTGGAAGACGCAATACACCACCACTACTGACATGATGCTCAGTAACATGTATGGAAAACATTCCGTTCCTGGCCAATTATTACTGTCTCATGAATCCCATGATATTTTTGTATTCCCAGCAAACACAAAAACGTTTTTAAAAATTACGTTTTTAATAAGTTATATTTTGGCTTTTGGTTTACATAAAAACGTTTTAATAACATTAAAATGTCGGGTTATATAAAGGTCATGAAAACGTTTTAAAACGTTTTGTATGAAAACACACTACAACAATATTTTTTAAATGTTTTCAAAAATGTTATTGTAAACTATTTTTGCAAACATTTTTTTGCCAAATATTTTGTCAACACTTAAATAACATTATGTTAAAATATTTGCACTCAGCAAACACAGAAATGTTCTTAAAATGTTTTTTCAAAACGTTTTAATAACATTTAAATGTCGGGTTATATAAAGGTCATTTAAAAACGTTATTGCAAATATTTTGGGCAAACATTTTTCGCCAAATATATTTTCAACCCCAAAATGTTTTGTATCAAGTTTTCAAAAATGTTTTTGGAATGTTATTAAAACGTTTTATACCCTTTATATAACCCTACATTTAAACGTTTTCTCTAAAACATATTTTGTTTCCTGAGCAGTAGATTATCAAAAAATGATTTTTAATGTTATGAAAACGTTTTATACCCTTAATACACCTTTTATATAACCCGACATTTAAACGTTTTCTGACAACCTTTTATAACCTTTTGCGAATGATGTCGAAAACGTTTTGTGTTTGGTGGGTTCATGTTTGAATAAGGCACAACTAAATGTACATAATCTACGCATATGATACATAATTTTGTATTTATAGTTTCAGATTTATAGCTCTTTGTCTCATCGTTTTCTGTTTATATTAATGAAGGAAATGGTGCTGGTTTCACTATATATATCGTCGCTGCAATGACAAGACCTCGTATCTCGCTTTTCGGTGAAATTGAGATTTTGTACTGATTTTGTAGCTATACTGGCAAAATCTTGTTTGTCTATCTGCAACAATAAACCCTGCAACAAATAACCCGATTTTCAAAATTGAAATGACAAAATCTCGTATCTTATATAAAAGATAAGATAGTACATAGTTACCAGGTTTTGTCATTACACATTTCAACCAATATCGAAAGGAATGTTATGCGGTGTGCAAAAACCTCCAAACATCAAAATTTGAAACTCCATTTTTGTTTATTATTTACGTTTGGAGTTATTGTAGTCATGACAAAACATCGTTTCTTGACAAAGGAAGGCAGTCATTGGTCCCAGTCATTGATGTTAAAATTTCAAGGCAGCAAATTTATGTTTTGGGGTTTTTTTGCCCTCCTGAACATTTCACTTTAAATTTTTTTTTTAAATACGAGGTCTTGTCATTACAGCGACGATATCACGTATGTGTATGTGCATTTTACTATTGGATTCTATAGAAGGTTAAAAAATGCATTTATGTACTTCTATTGCCTAATTCCACCAACAATTAATCTGCGCAGATAGTCCACGCAAACATCGTTGATCTTTTCTGCCGCATCAGATAGATTTTTCATCATTTCCTTCCAGCTATGATGGTTAAATCACGATGTTTCAAATCATCTCGTTGTCAATTTCTTACATCCATCATCATGTATGTCTATAATGTTAATTGGGACCCATGATTACGACATAAAAACCAATCTTCTCAGTCAAGCTGTAGGGCATTCCCTCCCTAGTGGATACTTCATTTATACTAATCGCCTACCACGATGAAGATTACTGCAGTAATGATAGAAGTTCACCACTTTTCCGTAACATTTGAATGAGTTAGTGAAAGAGTGAGTGAGTGAGTGAGTGAGTGAGTGGGTGGGGGGTGGGTGGGTGGGTGAGTGAGTGAGTAAGTTGGTGGGTGGGTGGATGGGTTTGTGGGTGCGTGGGTGGGTGAGTCAGTCAGTGGGGGAGTGAGATAATGAGGGGGTAAGTAGTGAGTGACCAACCCGGGAGAGTGAGTGAATGCATTTACTAAGAGGGGAAATACTATTACAGTTGTGCAACAAAACCATAAATCAAACGGTGTTGCAGAAAGTGGTAAAACATTGTGCAAGTTATTCATTTATACTAATCGCCTACCGCGATGAAGATTACTGCAGTGATGATGATAGAAGTTGCACCGCTTTTCCGTAACATTTGAATGAGTGAGTAAGTGAGTGTGTGTGGGTGGATGGGTGGGTGGTTGAGTCAGTCAGTCAGTCAGTAAGTGGGGGAGTGAGATAGCGAGGGGGTAAGTAGTGAGTGACCAACCGGGGAGAGTGAGTGAAAACATCTACTAAGAGCTACTAAGAGGGGAAATACTATTACAGTTGTGCAACAAGACCATAAATCAAACGGTGTTGCAGAAAGTGGTAAAACATTGTGCAAGTTATTCATTTATACTAATCGCCTACCGCGATGAAGATTACTGCAGTGATGATTATAGAAGTTACACCGCTTTTCCGTAACATTTGAATGAGTGAGTAAGTGAGTGTGTGTGGGTGGGTGGTTGAGTCAGTCAGTCAGTCAGTAAGTGGGGGAGTGAGATAGCGAGGGGGTAAGTAGTGAGTGACCAACCGGGGAGAGTGAGTGAAAACATCTACTAAGAGGGGAAATACTATTACAGTTGTGCAACAAGACCATATATCAAACGGTGTTGCAGAAAGTGGTAAAACGACATTGTGTAAGTTATTCATTAATTATACTAATCGCCTACCGCGATGAAGATTACTGTAGTAATGATGATAGAAGTTGCACCACTTTCCCGTAACATTTGAGCGAGTGAGTGAGTGAGTGAGTGAGTTAGTGAGTGAGTGAGTGGGGAGTGAGTTAGCGAGGGGGTAGTAGAGAATGACTAACGGGGAGTGTGAGTGAATACATTTACTAAGAGGGGGAATATTACATTTGTGCAACAAGACCATAAATCAAGTGGAGTGTTACACGACGGTGCTGCAGAAAGTGGTAAAACATCATTGTGTAAGTAAGTTATTACACCATTGTATTCTGGTATTTGCAAGAATTGGTTGATTGATTAATGCTTTAAAACTAGGTCGTCTTTGGTGAGCAACGATCAAACTACCATTTTTGTTTTTGGTTCTTGCCTTTTTAATTTGATTTCTTGGATTAAAAAAAAGACGTAATGAAAATGAAACAAAGATGTGATATATGGTGGGTTTTTTCTTCTTTTTGCTGGTAAACATTGTAAATAAGTATTGGTTTTATATAAAGTTCGTGTCTGATTTAAATAATTCACACTGTAGATTTTTGATTAAAGCTGATCACATGAGTTTCACCATGTCACCGTGTCATAGCATCATGAGCGTACGCTAATCTAGAGAGAAATGACCTTCTGTGCCTTCAGTATGTGATAGTGTTCGTAAGATAAGGCTCCAATAAACACCATGTAAACAAAAGAATGATAAGCAAAGGCCAATAACCTGAATTACTAACAGAAGTTGTCTCTTTGTTCCACGAAATAATTAGTTGTTGCATCTAAGCTCTGTGTTCCGGTGGTGCATAATTCTGCTGCTTGGTCACTTGGTAATGCAGTACTCAGGTTACCAGTAGTTCACTCTCAAACTTCCTTCATCACAATATATATAAAGAGAGTTTCTAGACTGGTAATCGTGTCTGGTCATGATAAAACAACAGCTCCACTTCCTGTAAATTTCTTATCAAAAACTCTTCATTGAAGTGCATAGTGTACACTCCGCCGTTTGGCCCTTGTTTATAAAAAAAAATCCCCCAGTTCACGAATGACCCCTGGGGCCGAGGCTAAGAGGCAGTACACGAGAACACGCTAGGTTTCTTAAGGCAATCTTCTTAACTCATCACTCTAATCCCTATAATCTTTCTGGCTAATCTATGCCCAAAGAAGACAGGTAATGCACCTAAGGGGAGACCTGAAGTGTGGGGAAAGTAGTTTGAAGACCCGATTAGATAATCCTACCGTGATTTTCTTAAAGCAATGACATCAACTTGATGACGATAAAATTGCCTTCTCCTTCCGTCATTTCTATTAACATTACTTCGAAATAGTTCACATCTTGTTATTTAGAAGGTAGTATTTACGAGCAAAAATGGCAAAATAATACTATATAAAAGTGGTCGCCTGTCTTGAATATCTGCTATAGCATATATTCGAATGCGTTTATGAACACATAAAAATAACATTGAGTTTGAACCATACAGAATTCAGAAATCTGTGAAGCAATTATATCAGATATCGGATTTGCATCCGTGATATTGATAGAATGAGTTTCCTTTAAGGGGGCACACAGGATCACTAAAAGTGGGAAATTTTAAACATTGCTTTGTATTGTATCTTTAAAAGTTATGATGATAAGTAAATAAAAGTATACATTTTTAGAAAGGAATTGATCAAGAATCCAACTAGATAATCCAATCTTATACCTTCTAGTTTTGTGTCTTTAGAACATAAATATGCAATTTTCATCAATTTGGTAATTTGTTATGATGGACGAAAACAAATTGGCATGGAAAATCAAAGATGCAATACAAAACAATGTCTAAGATGTCCTATTTAAAGTGATTCTGCCTACCCTATTGTAAAAATGATCAAATTTACATGGTCACACAATAAATGTAGAAATTAAAGTTATTCACTTTTCATGTCACACAGTAAAATGTTGTGCAATTTAATATATCCCAATTCATTTTAATACAATGATACTTGACGTCAATAAAATATAAGATATTTTTACATCTTCAAGCGTTAATCTTTAGCCATTAAGATTAATCTTTACTCATATATCATAAATAGTCTATGTATGTGTATTACATAATTATAATTTTAATATAGACATATATATTTATATTACATAATTTATTATAATTATATAAATATGCACATGTATACTACTGCATAACCACATAATATTAAGATATACTATTCTTTCAAGTCATATAGTGTGTCAATCGTCCACAAAATGACTACCATCATTAGCATTATATTCTCTTAAGATATCGGTGCTCATTAATAGTAAAGGAGCTGTATACTATTATTGTTGGTCTTATACCATTGTCCACTTGGAAGTGGTCCTTCAAGGCAATTCTATTTATACCAATTCAGAGAACAAACTGGCGCTTAGTTGCAGTTAGTAAATATCTTTAAAGTTGCTATAAATAGGCTAAAAGATGAGCGTTAATGGACTAATAACCCTAAGTGTAATGTACAAACCATTCAAGAAAGACCTAACACATAACTCTCCTTTATTTATTCCTGTATAAGTAGACCTCTGTGATGGTTTTCGACCAGGTATTTAGTCAATACATCACCTTAAGCTTTTTTCAGCTATCCTCAAAATAATGTAAAATTGATCGGCCTCCTTCCACAACTCTTGACCAATGTAACATTAAATGATGTAGCCAAGAGCATGTTTTACACGTTACGGATTTTCCGATTGAGTAGTGCTGTGTATATAGGTAAAGGCTACAAGCCACCTTCTACCAAATATCGCCCCAGGTTTCATAGGGGGAAATTAGGAGTGAGAATGCCTGTCATGTCCATATGCTACCAGCAACTTATATCTGAATTGACTGGAGGCAAGGACTGCGTTAAGGATACAATTTTAATAAATTTGAAACTAGGTAAATTTTTTTGAGGCTATCAGAAAATTAATTACGCTGATTTGGCACTGATTAACTGGGTGTGACAGGTTTGGTAAATGTTTGCATAATTAAATATTTACTAAGTAGTTTAGTAATAAAAATGATACAATTATTGCTATATTATTTACAAAAAAAATAGTTATTTGTTCGTTATTTCATTCATTTACAAAGCCACACTGATGTCCCATGCTTAAATTTAAACAAAATAAAAAATAACTAAAATATGCCTTTCTAATTATTTTAATTAATCAAATTAAGATTTGATGTTGTAACAACAAAAGCCTGATTAACGAATCATCTAGCCTTTGTATCAACCTTTATATACTCGAGGCTCAAGAACAACGTTGTTATTACTTGTGGATATACTTGTGGATTGTTTTAGAAATAAACTCGAGAAAAAAATCCGGAGGCAAAATGTTGATTTTTCTGAAGGGTCGTCCTTGTTCAGTGCCGCCAATAAATTCGACGTGACCATAGCCGCAGCTTGTAAGCTCACACTCTCTTATTCCGGATTATTTTATGTCCATATTCCTGTACATAATCTTACATTTTCACAATATTATGTGCCCGTGTCTTATAGGGATAATAATATACCACGTAACTTTTACTCCCAGATTTTACTTCGACCATGTTTACCCTTAATTACCGAACATGTAGCGCCCTCTTAGGCAAATGTGTGCGGTAATTATAACATGCTATACACATGATGAGGGCGAATGTTTTTGCTGAGCTAGAAATGAGTACCACACATAATGTACCACAATGGCCTCATCCCAATGGCATAGTCCAATAACTTCAATTAAACAAAACAAGCATAGTGCATAATTTGACCTCAAGTTTCAGAGTATGAGTTTTGTACCCAAATTTTCAAAGGTCATTCAATGAATGTACAAATGTATTGGTGGTAAAGATGTATTGTGCGCTGATAGATGGGCATGTTGTGGATCCTAGTGACAATCTGTAAAACCTCTTACCATGTCCCGAAGTGTTACACTACTGTTTGTCCATTTATTACTAACACGTGTCTATTTGATGGTGTTAGATAAACTGGACTATTGTGCCAATTACTTGAATTACTGTCATTAGAACTCGGATTATGTTTCTTATTGACACCTTAAACCAGGTTAGGCAACTAATTTTCCAACTATTTTTACAGCATTCCAATTAACCGCATCGTGAACTGTATGCAATAGTATGCCCTATGTCTTGTGTTAAGTCCAAAAGTGAACTGTTCAAAATAGCTCAAAATACGACTGATTGGAACATTTTGTTGTTTACCGTTGTTATATTTGTGCTAATATTGCATTTTGCATCTGATTCCTCATCACCATCACCAATTTTTATCACACTTTATAAAATACTTTACGTCGAACCTTACTTTGTTGGTCTTATTTCCTCCATGCATTCTCCAAGCACTAGAATTTCGGTTACTGTGATTAATTGTGTGATGCTCAACTAGTCAAGCTTTAGATGCCGAAAGGGGATGTTTTTAAGCAATAAAGATTTATAGAGCGCTTTCCTCAAATACATCAAGTCATGTCTTGATGAGATTTCTTGCTTTGAGGTACAAACGTTGGATTCTCTTCATAATAAGAAAACCCTGGTACGATGACCAAGCTGGTTTGAGCAGTTATCTATCTAATCCCAGTCGGTCATGTGGAGGTCTTCTCTATTAACTTATGTCCAACTACTACAAGGTTTATTCATGTTACGCCATTGGCGTTTACAATTGAAACAAACTTCATCACAACAAATTGGATTGCCATTTGCTCAATGAAATAGTCAATTCTGCAGCAGGCAGATAACTGGGGTTATACACTATGGACACAATGCCCTCATCCCAATGGCATAATTCAATAACCTCAATTAAACAATCATAGCACAAAATTTGACCTCAAGTTGCAGAGTATGAGTTTTTGTACTCAAAATTTCAAAGGTCATTCAATGAATGTACAAATGTATTGGGGTTAAAGAACTGTGCCCCTGATAGATGAGCATGTTGTGGGTCCTAGTGATAGTAGCCTTTGGTTTAATAGCGTCACAGAAAAGTTTAATCTCCTGACTATACTGAATTAAGATTTAAATAATTGGAAGAACGGCAGTATACACTTCGTCTTGGTTAATGCACGCGTCAAATGAAGCACTACCTTAACTTAAGTGTTATCGGGGATTTTTTACACTACCAATTATTATTTCAAAGAAAACTTGAGGTGAATTTGTTTAGGTATCAAGTGTACGTTAACAATAGTCTATTGATAAGCATGCCCTAATTTCATATTGGGTTGATTGAAGAAGCTTTGTTAAGCGAGGCCATCGCAGATAGATGATACGTGTTGAAACACCAGGGAAGGCTACCGGAGAACATCCACCTCCATTGTGTTTTCATTGTTGTTATTGTCCACAAGGAACCATACACTGATGGTATTAGCCTACGTCACATCGAGCACAGATCCTGCATCACGCCTGGTTACGGATTTAGATACCTTTAGAGGCAAACCCAACCTACATAAAGACAACAAAACAAGAAAGTGAAAAAAAGAGAGAGAGAAAAAGTCATGAGATGCCTAGTTGTATGCATGACATGTCAATGAAAGACATCAAAAGATGGACTACAAGCGCCAGAAGGTATGTCCTAGAGTGGCGATCCTATCCACGCGACGTCCACCCGCTATTGACAAGGACACGGGGTGTGTCCGTCCTAGAAGACCAACAAGAGACCATTCGTCGAATTTATTGACAGATTTTTACCGAGGCTATTTAGATGCACAAGTTCTTGATTTTACCGCAATATTATGTTTGTTTTGTTCAGCAACCGACAGAATAAGTGAATTAACATTAGGGATAGTAAACCAGGTCACTTTGAAAAGGGAAAGAAATAAAATACATTCAATGATAAAAAAAAACCCAGTCTTTCGAAATATGTGATGCCTGAAGTATCATTTTATAATGTTATTCTTTCCTCAAAATAACGCACAAATGCTGGAGCTGAATGCTTTGGTTAGAGTCATCCAGCAGCTAACCATCAGCACTCCACCAATGTTTTGACCTGTAGCCAACCTGGGCGGTCCGTGGATCGACCCATCACTCTGCAAAGACTCCGACACCCCTGAGAAACTTACACATCTGTCAAGAGAACGACACAAATGTGGTTTCACTTGTTGTGTGCAGTCGACTCAAATGAGGCTAGAATACTTTGATTGTAGCGTTTGGGATATGTGAGAGAACTTACCGTTTCCATTATAGTAATTCTTCTCCCATTGCACATGTGAGGATATCATATCAAGGTCTGATGAATGTGCTCATCTTTCAAAAGGCGTTCCTATTTAAAGAAAACAACACAAATAAGAGCCTGTTAAGTATTTTTAATATATACATGTATATTAAAGTTAATAAATTTTTATTCATTTTCATAAATAACTCCAGGATCTGTGCATATATCAACCTTTACTACAAAAAGTTTAAATAAATGGTTGAAAGGCCCATTTAGTGATACCAGCGTAGGTGTAACAAAATTAAAATTGTGTACAAATTGTCTAAAAGTGAAGGAGAAGTCATTCAACTTGCCATTCAGTATTTTGGAAATGAAACATTTGGCAACAAACGAAGAAGACAGCAGTATTGACAAAGTTTAAGCCCCATTCAAATACATGTAGCATATTTCTCTACTTAGTAAGTGAATTACAAATTCGTGTAAAATGTCTATTGTTTTGATACGCGGCTTTCAGCTTAACCACTAGCAGGTAATATTAGCACATCTGTAACAAATGAGCCAAAACCTGAATTTTTATCATGATCCTCCTGATGAGCAAACAACTGAATGGGCCTTTTATAACGAGACATGTTAGATTATGATGTCCATGATAATAACAATAATCTTCAGTTAGAATTGTAGCTGTCTTCCCAAGGTCATGAATATCATACAACTCCAACCAAATTCAACTCATATTAGTCACTAATTTCTAAGGTGTCAAAGGGGCCCGTGGTTTATTCTGGCCCATAGCCCTGTCCTGCATCTGATATAAATTTGTCACTAGGAACATCAGCATGATGGATAAGGATATTATCCAGATTATGATGATATTGGCTATAAAAACTATTCAACACGCACATAAAGTATGTTAGGATTCCGCGAAGACGCGAGTGGTTGACTTCGCCAGGCTTCACTAGGATCCACAGCATGCTCATCTATAAGGGGAACAGTTCTTAAACCCCAATGCATTTGTACATTCATTGAATGACCTTTGAAAATTTGGGTACAAAAACTCATACTCTGCAACTTGAGGTCAAATGTTGCACTATGATTAGGTAATTGAGGTTATTGGACTATGCCATTGGGATGAGGCCATTGTGGTCCATGAGGCTTTGAATGTCTGAATAAATATCTGGTGGACATTCATTAGTGTCTGCCAGTTTCAACATTGATCATATTTTTCAATTGTCATTATGTTCATTCAATCATTTTTAACGTTAGTCACTTTTAAATTTTATTAGTAGTCGTTGGATGAATTATATTTTTTAAAGAATATGATGGGGTTCTGAAACTATGCCTTACGTAAATAAACCGTGACCTTGTGAATGTTTTATCTTATCATATTTACACGCAAACCATAGACTTCAAAATAAAATAATGTTAAGGAAGAACGTGTGTCTGATCAAGTTGATTCCGGTATGGAGTGTGGAGAGACCAACCCTGCAATCACAGTGTGCTACAATAACATATCATTTATAACTAAAAGTATCATAATGATAGGAATTATGGTGAAATCTGAATGATATCGTCATTAAATTATTGTATCAAGCATAATAATTATCAGTTGCATAGTGTTATTGTTTTTCATTTAAATAAAAAACGAATGCACTGTATAAAATGTTCAGGGTACGATAGAAAGTGCCATCGGTACCTAAAGCGGAGCACCGATAGCGCTATAGGACCAAAAAAGATGCTGTGCCTTAATTAAAAATCTATTCTACTTCAACTATGTTAAGATTCCAACAAGATGTCAGTGGTTTTCCTCGGATCTATATGACTGTCTCAAAGTTGTCTGACGTGAATTCCTGTATGTCTGCCAGAATTAGCATAGAGCATAATATTAATAAGCATATTAAAAGGATGAGTCGAGTACACGAATGCCCTCGTCGAGTCTGCAAAATCATTAATGATATTTCAATTTAGGATCAAACCAACGTGATTTTCAATATTAACATAATGATCCTAATCACTGATAATCGCAGCCTGAAACTGAGATCGAAGATCAAGCGGCATTTGATGAATGTATAATGACATCAAACGGCCAGTCTAGTCCTATCATGTGGGTATAAATGAATGAAACAACAAGATTCTAGATTCTTGGATTTGGAAAATATTATTGTAGATTTTTGCACCAATATTGTTTTTATTTAATTATTGAAATTTTATTTCGGGAGTTGCCTGCCCAAAAGCGTTTCGAAACATTGGCAAACACAACATACCAAAATTGTATATACATAATGATGGAAGACATATTTATGTTTTTCACGATCATGATGATTTTGATAATAAATATCAAATTTGACAGCGGATGACTTTTGCAATATTATCTGCCCCAAAAGATTTGAATAAGTAACATACTTGAAGTTGCTTAAACAATTTCACGCTGCTCTAGCATCAATTTGTCTTTTCGGTATCACTGTGGACCACAATGGCCTCGTCCCAATGCCACAGTTCAATAACCTCAATTAAACAATCATAGTGCAAAATTTGACCTCAAGTTGCAGAGTATGAGTTTTTGTACTCAAATTTGCAACGGCCATTCAATGAATGTACAAATGTATTGGGGTTAAAGAATTGTGCCCCTGGTAGATGAGCATGCTGTGAATCCTAGTGTATAGAAGCAGATTGAAAGTAATCATTAATATTATTTGCCAAAAAAACCCCTCCTTTTAAAAAATTCTCAAATCTGTCAGAAATGTCTTCATAATGTCTGTCGTTTACTCAAATGCAAAGACAGGAAAACGTTATAATTTCATAAAGCAACAAATATGAATTTAAAACGCTTGGATATTAAATTCACTTCCGTATGTTTAATGTTAAGAACACCAGTCCTGATATGTTATAAGGAGTAAGTGTCAGAGATATACAGCTCATAAAACAAAAACAATGTAAAGTATATGAGACCTCTTGGCGGGGACCTTCGACACACATTATTGCAACATTTTTTAGCTTAAAGTAGGCCGGTCAAAGTTGTAAAATTAAGTTGGTTTCAAGTGTATGAATCCGGGCCGAATCAAGTGAAGGGTGAGTTCTCTATTAAAGTATAAGTAGCCAGCCTACCGTCTGACACAGTTTCAGAAACTACTGAACAATGTAGTCTTTTGTTTGACTCAAGCAGATCAGTATTTGAAATATAGAACAGCTCCAAAACATTATTGATAAACTAATTCACACTTCCTTGATTGGTCTCGTTACCATCCAGTGTCTGTTTCTTAAGCCAAACATTCATTGAGAATAAGTCAGAAGTCGAACTTAAGGGGTATTTATACGCCAGTCGCTGGCGACGATGACTTAATATTTTGTCCAATAACCTGATTTGTCTTTTCAAAGTAACAAATAATGATCCAATTCATTGGTGAGATTTCAATCGCAGTTCATCGCCACATACAGATGTAAAATTGCCGCTATATAAAGATACATAAGGAAGATGCCTTTGGTGACAGATCTTGCTTTAAATATAATAATCTTGATCAGGGACGTAAATGACATACATTGTGGACCAGTTTATACAAAAAAATTACCCCCAAACTTCTTTATCGTATTATACAAGAAAAGATGCTTTGTCTAAGAAGAATTATGAAAAGACTCAAAATTAGGTCAGGGTACGTATGTGTTATCTCCTCAAAATTTCAAAGGACATTTGGTTTCACATTTATTGTGTCATTATAGTCCCTTTGTATAATGCCGACTTGATTTTGACTGTCTTTCGTAAACTTGGTTATTTAGGGACTGTATATACTTATATATAGCCCAGTATATCGGGTTTAATGTGTATCCCTCAGGACTCTACCAAAAGAACCTGTTTAGCTTCATTGCGGGTGCTATAACACATTCAAGATGTTACCAAAAATAAATAAAGGCACTCCGGCCATATTCGAGATGAACAGAGGTCAAATTTCAAAGTTGCTCAAATTTGATTAGAAGTATAGTTTGACCTACCTGCGACATACCGTTCTTGAGTTATAAGCAAAAAGGTTAAACCCCGGGGTCAAACGCTCCGATTTCGCCGCGTAAAACATGTCAAATAAGGAAAAGTTGTTTTGTTAGGGACGCACCATTAGATTCTCAGGGTGGGGGTAGGAAGTTTTTCAAAAAAAACAAACTTCACCCACTACTTGAGCAAAAAAAACAACTTTCCCCACCAACACTAAAAAAAAAAAAAAAAAAACCTTCCCCACCTAACTGTGTATAATGCATGAAATTTAAAAAAAAACTTCCGCCTTCGGCGGTGAAAAAAAAAAAACTTCGCCGCCGAAGGCGGTGAAAAAAAATTTTCTTCCCCCGACCCCAACTTCCTACCCCCCCCCCCTGAGTATCAAATGGTGCGTCCCTTACCAAGGAAATATCACAAAATAGGTTGTGGTCAATAGGCTGTAATGGGGGTTGACCTTACTATTTATGACCTTATTATTTGTCAATAACGAAGCATATTAGACAGTGCTAACAATTGAATACATGAATACAAAAGCCACCTAAGTCCATGGGAAGTGATTTTGAGAGAAAATCCTGTGTATCATTTTATTTCCTTCAGTTAGATTTACCTGGTCAATATGGTAAGTTTTATGTGCAAATGAGTGGATTAACCTGTATTAAGTATGACGATTAGCATTTCAGGGACTTCGTGGGGTTCATTTTAAATTTTGGACTTTTTTGAATCATATACAAAGACAACAATGTTAGAATGAGATTACCACTAGTAAGATAATACAAAATAAAGCACACAAGTATGTATAATGTTGATAAGCATTCTGCCATGTAATATAAACCACACACTTTCCTTTATTAAACCCATTTTTTTTCAAAAGTCACTTTCTAGCAATGAATGTGTTACAAGTGGACTTTTGTACATACTGGATTTCAATCAATGTGTTACAAGACTCAAATCATGGAATTGGGTGATTCTTTCATACATGTACATGCTATTTTTCACATGCCCAATAGACACGGAGGATGAATTTGAGTTGTTCTTTCATACATATGACAGGCCTATGTATAGCAACAATTTCCCATGCTTAACTCAATTTGGCCAAAGTGTGGACTTAGGTGGCTTTTGTATTCATATATTCAATTCCTTATTTGACTGTTTTTACATGACGAGCAATTTGAGACCATTTGCGTTGAATTGAATCGGAACATTTAAATTTTTGATTGCTGTGTGGCCAAAAACAAGCTGACCATCCTGCAGCTTTGACCTTTTTTAAAATAACTCAAGAACGGTATGTCGCAGCTAGGTTAAAATTTAACCTCTGTGTTGACCTTTGATCTTGAATATGGCCAGAGTACCAAGACTTATTTTTGGTAACATCTTGAATGTTGTAATTGGACCACAAAAGGAAGCTAAAAAGTGGTTTGGTAGAGTCCTGGGGGATTCACATTAAACATCCGTATATTCTGGACTATATGTGTTACGGGTGAATTCTCAATAATAGTTGCCATGGCCCCTTTTTAACCTAGTTGGTCTTCCATAAAAAGCTTGCACCCCTTATATTTCACCCGGGGTGTACACATAATCATTGCCCCACCTGTTAGGAGAAATAGTTTTGGTTTTTTGACGACTATTTTCATGTGCATTTACATTATACCGAGAATGGCAAACAATACATATTTTTTGAACGAAAGGAAAATGAAATACTTCTTATTGCGTAAACAGTAACATCATAACATGTTCATATGATTCACAAGATTAGTGTTAAAACACTAAGGTGTCAATGTAGAAAACTCCCCAATAATAAAATAGCAATTCATCAATTATGTTTTAGCAAGTTGTTTCTACTCCGTCCATCCATCATTCCGCTTCAACAGAGGCGATTATCCGATCCCACAATGCAAAAACCGCAACATTCTACTCACGTGATTTGTTCCGCATACCCAGCAAACGTACAAATGTTCTTAAAACGTTTATTCAAAACTTTTTAATAACATCTAAATGTTGGGTTATATAAAGGAATGAAAACGTTTTTAAAAACGTTATTATACAATATTTTGCGAAATATTATGTCAACACTGAAATTCTGTTTAGAATGTTTTGCATCAAGTTTCCAATCGATAAAAGCATGCAGAGCCTCTATTCGCCGTAGAAGTAGTGATGTAACAGGATGATTTGCCGTAACAATAGATGAATACAAGTTTTGAATGTTTTTCCCTGCACTACAAGTAGGCTGCAGTCATCGCCTGTCATGTCTGTGAATTGTGTGCAATCATAGATTAAATACAATACAAAGACATTAATTGTACAGGTGTGAGTGATGTCAGCATAATTTGAAATTACGATCCCACGGTCTTTATGCCTATTCTTTGATAATCAATGATGCGATGCTGAGTTACAACGACGGTACTTCTAGTCCTGGGCAATTCGTTTGCAGAAATGACGTAATAAGAGGATTATCTACCATAGCAATAGATGAATATAATGTTTGAATATACATGCATCGCCATGCACTAAAAGTAGGTTGCACTCACCACATGTGTATGTCTGCAATCATAGATTGAATACAATACCGATCTTTTCAAAGATACTAATCTTACAGGTGCGAATGATTAGCATGATATGAATATTCTATAGAATTACGATCCAGGTCTTTATCCTTGACATTTATGGTTCAATGCATAGCCTACGGTGAACATTGTAGTGCAGAGCGATATATTCAAAAATTGTATTCATCTATTGTTATGGTAGTTAATCCTCTTATTACGTCACTTCTGCGGCGAACAAATTCAAAAATTGTATTCACCTATTGTTATGGTAACTAATGCTGTTACATCACTACCGCTACATCGAATTTATCAGCTCAAGAATACGCTGGCGAAGTGACGTCATAATCGGATTAACTACTCATCACCTGTCTTCAATCATATAATAGATTGAATACAATACCGTTCTTTTCAAAGAGACTAATCTTACAGGTGCAACTGATTAGCATTTCTTTGACATCTATTGTTCAATGCATCGGATAAAGTATTGTATTCATCTATTGCTATGGTAGTTAATCCGATTAACTACGTCACTTCGCCAGCGTATAGTTTTGATCCACGCAATGCATGACGGTATGGGTAAAGTGCATCCTCTGTAACTGTCTCATCAGTGGAGGATTTTGGTAACGAATACGATATTTTGTTTCACGATTCGGTTTACGAGTTGAATTTGAATGGATTCCCAAGTGGTCATTGTAAAGGTCATCTGATACGGACACAGGGAATAACCTGTCGCCTACCCTGGATTCGACGGACACCTCGTAAACACTTTTATACAAAAATATATATTTTTTGAGCAAATAAACTACAAGGCATTGGTCAACATGTTACAGGATTTAGCTAGAAGCTATAACAACGTATCAGTCGCAATAGTGAACTACTAAAATGAACATGATGGCCGAAATTGTGATGTTAGCTGTATGTAAAATAACATGCATGTAGTAGTATGGACTACATGGATAACTTCTGGTATGAATTCAATAGCTATTATCACTGAGTAGATAACTTTTATGTAAATATTTTTAAGCGATGGAAGGTAACTTACATTATACCCGGCTTCTAGAGTTGAACCCAAACACGTAAAAATAGTAAAGATGTAAAGTAGATCAAAATCATATTAAAAATCCCAAGATACGTCACAAATTTATAATTGAAGATATTCAGTTATTATTGCTTATGAATTGTCTTAATAAAAATAAAATAAAAGCCTCTACAAATGCCAATAATGACACCCTTTTTTATTATTATTGGGGTGGGGTGGGGGGGGGGGTGATCTCGTGATCGTTTGTTGAGATGTTTTTCTTATTTTGGCCTTGTTAGTTGATATATGATACGTTTTTGTGTTTACGCCCATCATTGAAAGCTCAATTGATAGCGGTTTCTAGTTTCCAACAACAGAAAACTCGAGATCTGACCAAATGCATAAACCAACAATAAAATATAAATCTTTTTTTCAACAAAGAGATGACTTTTGACTTTAGCCAAATCGGATGTGAATCTTTCCAGACAGATCATCCAATCCAAACACGGGGATGTTTCAAATTAGTCTAGAATACACTCTCATATTTTATTGGTATTGTCTTTCAAAGTAAAACCAAACAAAAACGATAGTATAAAATGGGTGTACAAAATAAAAGTTCATGTTTATGACATCCGGGCTTGTAACTCATGGTTTGCGTGAGAGGGTAAATGTTTAAAAGGAAGTCAAGTCACATTTTAACAAACGATTTATGACAAAAATGTCAAGTATTAATGTGAACTTGGGTTTGCTATGTAAATAAATGAAGTTTTGTTTGTTTAAGCTTCATGACAGTTTAAGCAAGATACTCTTTGTAAATTGATTTGCGATATTTGTACTACTATCGAATGTCATGATGACATGTAATATCGTGGTCATATTTAAACAAGATATACTATAATAATAACAACTGTCAGAACGCCTAGAACATAACCGTATACTTAGTTGGACACATTTTTCATAGACGTTTCCAACATCTTTATTATCTAGGTCACTTAATATCAAAACTAGGATAGTAGTAAGCTTAATTTGTGAATGTTACTTTGAGCAAATTGAAGATTCGAACCACACACCTTCTTACAACTACACACACACCCTACATCTGACCTTCTTCAAACACGTGTAGGCAATGGATAACTTTTTTTATTTACGTATACTTAAAATTAACGGTAAGCTCATTATGTTTATAGCTATCTACAAGTTCGTATTTCCTTTGCTCTAATTGACTTGTAAATGAGTAGCGAGTTTGCGGCAGAGTCTATGGTTTGCGTACCAATGAAAATAAAGAATTAAATATGTGATCAACTTAAGCAAAATTGATGCGATATATATACAGATATATATATATATATATCTTATGTTATAAATAATGTACCCTAACCTTCGTACTTACAGATAATATATTAAAGAGATATTAGAGACAACCAGAAATTTATGTGCTTGCTGGTCATAGTCTGCATTGTCCGTCTGTAATGTAAAGAAGATCGTGTTATTTACGATTCGTTTAAGTACATTTCTTATTTATTATGTTTATATCTTTTGTCAAACAACATATTTTAAACACAACTCAAGTTGTTAGTAATAATTCAAGTGAAGCAATGTATAAATATGTCAAAAATATGTACTTATTTACATAGTTTAACGACTTGTTTGAAGTCAATTGGACAATATGGTTAATAACATTATGTGGCTCGTTTCAATGTTCGCCATGTGAAAGTGGCTAGTTACTTTATTATAAGCGATCCTTATATATAAGTTATCCTTATTGCGATGAATAGAGATAACTGAAACAATGCAGGTCTTCACGTCAAAATATCCAGGTTAGTCTCAATTATTTTTGTATTGAATGTCAATTAATTGCTGGACCAATAAAGGTATTAATCAATAAAGTTAATTTTATGATAACACAGAGATAAATATTGCCAAAATGGAACGATTTCCCTGAACGTAACAATTTACCACAATTATTTGGAGCACCTCGTGTAACTCTTTATAAAAATGTGAAGTTGGTAGTTGCGCACATAACATAATGCTCTTAAAGAGATAATATTTTTAAAAAGATATTAGCGACACCGAAAATATAATAGTCATTTTAATGTTCGTCATGAGAAAGTTGTCAGTTACTTTATTATAAGCGATCAGTTATCTTTTATAGTACGATTAATGAGATAATTGGCCCCAAAACAGGTCTTCACGTCGAAATATTGAGATTAGTCTCAATTATTTTTGTGTTGAATGGCAATTAATTGCTGGACCAGTACCAAAAAAGGCATTAATCAGAAATGTTAATTTAACCTTGATAACACAGAAGTGAATATTGCCGAATGGGACAATTTGCTTAGACGTAACAATTTACCACAATTTCTTCATCGACATTATCATTCCTGAAGAAGTTATTTTGGTTACCCCATAAACTCTTTAAAAAAAATTGAAGTGCAGTTGGTAGTTGCACACATAACATTATCCATAATTATCTTATAGAGATAATATGTGACCGTACACCACGAATGTCCTAAATTGTATTCTGAGTTACAGTGTAAAATGTGCATGAAGGTCGTATGCATATGTACCTCAAGTTAGTGCTACATGTATCTCATTTTGATAGCGCTAGTCAAACACCAATCAATAATCCTATTGTTGAAGAGGATAATAAGCCTCTACCTTATTCTTAAATATCTCTAGTCTTTGTTTGCTTTGGC
This sequence comes from Amphiura filiformis, assembly GCF_039555335.1. Classification (NCBI taxonomy): domain Eukaryota; kingdom Metazoa; phylum Echinodermata; class Ophiuroidea; order Amphilepidida; family Amphiuridae; genus Amphiura; species Amphiura filiformis. The sequence continues at coordinate 71,781,997 of NC_092632.1, read as the reverse complement.
TAAATCCTGTTCAAGTGGTGGGTTACAAAGCATTGTATTTTGTCTAGGTATGTATAACCAACAATTAACAATGAGAGCACATTCCTGAACCTCGTTGACTTGGGGATAATTTGAAATGACCGCCAATTATGACTGTTTGATATTTACCAGCACTGTGGGAAAAGAGACACATGTAGAACCGAAAAAAATATACCACTTTGTTGAAGGAGCAAAGTTCAACGAATCATAACCCCGTCAAATGATATACCATTAAAGCTTATGATATATATTTTCTAAATACGAAATAAAACACAATTGACCGGTGCGGAATTTACGGCTCATTCGTGGTGTACGGTCACATATATTAAAAGAGACATTACGACAACCAGAAATTTATATGCTTCCTGATCATCGTAGTGTACATTGTTCTAGACAATTACATCAATCCTTTTGTAATTTAAAGAAGATCATGTTATTTATGATTCGTTAAGTACATTTCTTATTTATTGTGTTTATATCTTTTGTCAAACAACATATTTCAAACACAGCTCAAGTTGTTAGTAATAATTCAAGTGCAGCAATGTATAAATGTGTCAAAAACATGTTCTTATTTACATAGTTTAACGACTTGTTTGAAGTCAATTGGACAAATATGGTTAACACAATTATGTGGCTCTTCACTTGAGAAATGGCTGCTTATAGGTATTTATCCTTATTGCGATAACTAGACATAACTGGACCAATAAATACATTAATCAATAATATTTAACATTGATAACCCTAAAGTAAATTGCCGAATAGAACAATTTGCTTGGGCGTAATAATCTACCAAAGTTCTTTCATCAACATTATGATTATTCATCCAGTAGTTTAAAATTCAACATTATATTGTAAAATCTAAAACTAAAATTTTCCAACTCGCTTTGCTACGTTGCGTCCGAAACCATTGGACTTCATCAATCAGATATCTGATGAAGTCCAGTGGTTTCGGACGCAACGTAGCAAAGTGAGTTGCAAAATTTTAGTTCCATTATTAGATTTAATTTTAAAATAACAACATTCTGCTACTGCCTGAAGAACTTTTTGAAGATATTTTGGTTACCTCATTAACTCCTGTTTAAATTTGAAGTGCAGGTGGCAGGTGTGCACATAAAACATGTAAAATAATGCTTTTATTGCAAAATGAAGTTACCAACTGACGCATAATAAAATAATTTCACTACAAATAAACAATATATTTAACTCAATATGTTGTTCAATTTGATTTTAATTTATTATTTCACTTCATTCGTACACAGACATACGCTGTCCATGTATGGTTTTTAGAGGATTGATGATCAGGATAATGAGCATAAGCCATGTTATACAGCGCAATCTGTATTCTTTACAGTACATGTGAAGCCTTTAAGCAGTTATCTCTCTATATACGTCTAGCCCTCTTCTTTTGTTCCATTATCTATTGTATTTCTTTTGTTCAAAGTCTGGTCAACTGTCGATTATATGAAGTAATGTGGACAGATCAAGATAATCTGGACAGGTCAAGATAATCTGGTCAGGTCAAGATAATCTTGGTCAGGTCAAGATAATCTTGGTCAGGTCAAGATAATCTTGGTCAGGTCAAGATAATCTTGGTCAGGTCAATAAATTGAACAAGAGAAGTACATGTTCATATTTAGAAACACTGGCCACATTATTTGACTTTCTGGACATATCAACAAACTTAAAATGCATCAAAGTTAATTATGAAGTGATCAAACTAGAGAGGGCTCTAATAATGCAAATTAGTTTGTATTATGTCTCTTAAAGCCTGTATAATTAGGACGAGGGTGTCAATCTACCTTTGTCCCCCCCCCTCTCCCAACTAACGTAGATTCCGACAAAGTAGGTAACAAAACAAGAGCCATGAGGTCTTACAAATTAAGTTCAACCAAGGATATTTTGCACCTAAAATGCAGTACATTACAGGCCACAAGACTAGATGTAGAAAAACTACAACAATCCGCGGCCTAACCCCAACCAAAATAGGTCGAGGAGGGTACCCAGGAAAATGCATTGATTAGGTTCAAGACATTTGTTCTATAAGTATATTCAAGATAAATATATATTCTATGGTGTTAAATGAGTAACCGTCATGTCTATGTAAAACACACCCACTTTGGCAATTTGACCTTTGAACTATTTACATATTCATTATCAATATTACGAATATGTATAAAGAATTAATAAGGCTATCGAGTGGGATAGGACCACAAATGAATTGAATAGAATCTTCCGTTAAATAGATTGAAATCAATGCTGTATTGATTTGATTAATAGACTCGAACGCAGGACACATGGAAAGAATATTACACTGTCTCGGTGTGTTTTTATTTTAGGAAAACCCTAAACTTACACAAGATAATCATATCAGCTTTTCCAATTTGTCTCTTGGAAAATGAATAAACCATAACAACAAATTCGTTTATTTTGGCTCACCGTATATGTAAGATAAACGGTTCAAAACAGACCATTACCATAGATAATCGGTGTCTTGTTGAGGTATGGTTCGCATGTTAGTCGCTCGGAAGGCTCGACCCCTTCGGGGTCTCGCCTTCCGAGCGACTAACATGCTCACCATACCGTCAACAAGACACCGATTATCTATGGTAATGGTCTGTTTCTCACCCTTTATCTACTACGTAGGAACGTACACTGAAACTCAGTACGGTGGCTAGAGGATCATCTTCATAATATTGAAATTTGATGCATTTCATTTATATAGTGTCTTGTGACGTTAGTAGACAAAGCAGCAACATCTGTTTTAACACTTTCCAGCTCGTTCAGTGACGTCACAGGATTACTAGGCGATATATAATGGAAGTACATGTAACATCTCGCGATTTCCCGTTTCCAACGAACCATTCCCACCACATACTTGGGAACTTCAAACACTTTTCATATTGTGTAAACAGGGGTGCAATATTTTTACGGGATTGCAGGATCATTTTAGCTTACTTAAAAAGAATACTCTAACCACTTTAGTAGACCTATGATCTAACCGAGCTGAAGTATGTCATGAAGTTTATTTCACATTTTTAACACTTACTAAATTTAGTACCACTCATTATAAAACATTATAGGAACATATTAACCCTCGTCTTACCAAACCCCCCAACTTCCCCTTAGATTTTCAAAAGTACTCTCATAAATTGGCCGATTGAAATCAAATTTATTTTAATCTTTTAACGATTGATGATAGGAATTAATCTAACAATCTAAATAGATTAAAAAATAGATTGAAATGTTTTTCGCTTTGACTCTAACTCTTTGTAGACTGAATGTACTATCCAATCATGCGTTACTCCTTATGTAATGCCAAGTGGTATGTGTTGCATATGTTTTGAATGAGATTTCAAACGGTTTTTTAGAGTGATTATTTTCAATCTTTTTTTCAACTGGAAAGGATTTATCCCTAATTCTGGACGGCAAAAGATTGAAAATCAATCTTTTCTACTGAAAATTTAATTGAAAACTTTAATTGCTAGCAGATTGAAAAAAAAATCACCCGACTATGCGGTCAAAAACGATTTGTCCCGTAATTCGGGACAGCAAAGGATTGATACAAGAGTAGACACCCACCCCAACCTGTTGGCTTTAATAGCATATCCTACCCTTGGGTAGTCAGTAGGGTTGTCAATCATTTATTGTTTAATGAGCCCATAGGATGGTCCTACAATTACATAGAAGCATTTGGTCACTTTCTTTAGCGTTTTAGTGTAACAGGGTTCGAACCGTTAAGGGCCCGAGTTAAGGGTCGGGTGATTGATAACACGGGGGTTTATTAATATATCATGGTATATGGTGCATTGTGGTACATAACGATACACTGTGGCACATTATAATACATGGATACATTATGGTACATTGTGGTACATTATGGTACATTGTGGTACATTGTGGTACATTGTGGTACATTATGGTACTTTGTGGTACATTATGGTACATTATGGTACATTGTGGTACATTATGGTACATTGTGGTACATTGTGGTACATTTATGGTACATTTATGGTACATTATGGTACATTGTGATACATTATATACGTATATTGTGCCTATATACATTACGAATGTAAAACACAACGTAGGCGGACAAAAATATTCAAGCACGTGAAAATTGTGTGCCTGGTAATATGGATGTTATTATGTTACGAGACAATAACTGTTATTAGACACTTCTGCACTAATGATGGGTTACATAATAGCAGGCCCGTACGCAGGATTTTTTTTTTTTTGTTTATTTTGAAAAAGTGGACTTTTTTTCCAAAGGGGGGGCGATTTTGTAAAAGTGGACTTTTCCCCAAAAATTTGGACCTTTTTGACCAAAAACCGTAAAAAATGATTTTTTTTGCTCGCTACGCTCGCAAATTCTTAAATTTTGGGGCTTTTTGTATACTCTTGCAAATTTGGGGAGGGGGGGTCGCACCCCCGCCCCCCCCCCCCCCCCTGCGTACGGGCCTGCATAATAGTTCACTGTTAGGTCGGTGTTAAGCACATTCAAATTCAAAACTTCCACTTGTCATTGATGTTCCATGTTGTTACATAGGACATTAGTAGAATGCTTTCAAGTTCACGAGTCACAAGTCAAAGCAATTAAAGAGTTTCAGACATGTCAAGTCAAGGTTGATAGCATTTATCGACACCTTCAGATAGGTGATGAGTCCATGATTGATGGATTGTAGGCGGAAACAATTATCATCTATTGGTTCTTGTTGGTTTGTCATTGACTAACGACATGTTTGTACGGAAGGAACCTGCTATAAGTAGGTCGGTCGAGGGTAGGGTGTTGAAGAACGGTCAAGAGGGTAGGGTGTTGAAGAACAGTTGATACAGACCCCTGTTTGAACCCTCATCATTACGTGCTATTAGGCTCATGAATACAATGGTGATAATTTGATTATCATTACCTTAGGCGTACACTAGATCCAGAAATATCCTATCATCATACTATAAGGTACGTCGTCAATAAAATGACAATAAAAAAGAAAAGAAACTTTAAACAAACAAATTTTCTTGAATGTTGTGGAGCTTGGTACATTTGGGCCTTAAAAACTACGAACAAAAATACCTAAAAATCCTCCATATTTTATGGAAGATTGGAAGCCAGTTTTAACCGCACCTTTAAAGGACCAATTCGCATATCTCTCCAGTCTCCATAAAAGCACAATGGTAGCACCCCTACTTACACACGTCCAACCAGAACAAAAACACATTCAAAAAAACTTCTTTTCTTCTATTCTTTTCCTATATCTATAATACTCTATTCGTGCTATAGTATGGAATAACATAAAACTGTTAAAATTTACCCCATTGGATTTTAGATAAACTAAATGTAGTTGGATATAGAGTAGGTAAGTTACTTTAGCATCCGATTCCAATGTTTATATCGCCTTACGCTCAAGGTCAAAGATTGTACAAACGGGTTTTGCGGGTTTAAAAAGATTAAACAAGTGTCTTGAAAGTTGCACATTTATATTTCATGCTTAATAATTAATTACCATTAATATCATCATCATCATTATGTTTAATTATTGGGATATTGTATTATTCAAAGTGGTATCGCATTGTGGTGGTTGCAGTTTTTTTGTTTTTTTGACAACACTATCTGCAATGTCGCAATTAAAACTACACACATTGAAAAGATATTGCAGATCATCAAATTTTTTCTAAAATAAAAAGTTACATCGTTACATGTAGTATCATATAGCTGTATTGGTTTAAAAGCTACGTGGCACTTTCAATTTTATGGCACTTCAGAGTCAACATACAATGAAACATGTAATGGACGTGAAATTTTCAAACATAACATAAAGGAGAGAAAAGTGAAATTTCTTTTGTCAAACTGTCCAGGTAATACAATCCTACCAAACTACCGGACGTACGCGCGATCTTTCTGCATACATAATTTTGCAATATTCCATGTTAACACATCACACGCGGAAAACAATTGAGAAAGTCCTCAACGGAACGTTAAATTTGGTAGGAAATCATTATGGATATAAAAATATTGAAATCAGTCAATGTAAGTACAAAGATGATTAGTAAAATTAATATACTAAAGTGCCAGCTAGAGAAAACACAAACAATGCGTTAGTTTACGCCATTGTAGTATGTCAAACGAATTTTCAATATAAGAACCATGTAAAAAGGGCGGGAAATAAATTTTGAGCCTGTGCATACAAATTGTTAAATATAGGAATATTCTCATGACGGGTCGTCCAGCCCTCTGAACTCTAGTATAGTCAGAGACTTGCGCTTGCATACGGGGTTTCAACAAGCTGGCTTAATCAATAATTGTAGATAAAAATAATAATCCGCATTGTGTCATAACGGTACAGAAAATACTTGACATTTGTAAAAAAAAAGATATTTTAATGAAGTTTTGAATGGCGACTTTGTTAATTTAAACTAGCTTGATTGCCATAATTGTGTGCATTTATATATATGTTTATATATTACATAAAAATATGATATGATATTGTATATATTATAAAATAATAATATATAATGTAGCATATATTTTCTACGTAGTACACAAAGATATAGGGCCTAGGTGAAATAAAAAACTGGACAAAATTTTATGAATACAGATTAAGAAGAGGAATAATATGGTAATGAATACATAAATAACGGAAATTAATTAAAAGTATTTTTGAGAACGACTATAACTTTATAGGCAGTGCTATACATACTGTATGCGGTCTTAAAATTACTTAATGCAGTATAGTACTAGTATATTGAATCTTTACATTTTGCAAATACTATATACTGCTAGTGCTAGATTCCATTGTAGACAAAGTGATGAACAGTTTCAACTTATTCCTGCAGAAGGTGAGTGTGGTATTTAAACATTTCACTATAGAAAGTGTGTGTAACCCTATACTTCACGGCACGGCAGATTTCATTTGGTTTCACTCAAATTATCAGATTAGAGGGTTACATAAATGGGAAAATTCTCACTTCACCATGGTGATGACCGAGCGACAGTCATTTGCATTTATCATGTGTCATCGTTCGCTGAGGTGAAGAAGGACCAGTCTCTGTTCAGTTTTTTGGAAATCAGATGATAATTATACTGTTAAAGTCAGTGGATGTTGTTTATCCATGAAGGTAAAAACATTTGGAAGACTTAAAATTGTTAATGGATTGATAATAACTAATATCAATAATGTTTCTCAAAGACTTTAAAAGTGTTTGAGAAACATTAGATACAGAAAGAGGTGTTAAAATTCCAAAAACTGGTTGCATATAAATCAAATATATATGTAGATTTATGTCAACAACAATATAACACTAATTGTAATATAGTATTGTTTCGTATAAGAATAAGATACGAAATAAGTCTCAGGCCGCAGCAATATTAATTGTCGCTTATATGTTGAGCCTGAACTTGTGGCTTTATAAACATATAACTTGCTCATTTTTTTTCCCTTGAAAGAAATCTAAGTGGTTAAGAAATGTTTACACCCCTTGTTAGCCGATTCAACGGTTCTCGATCACAAGAAACGCTTATATAAAGCCTTTCGGGTGGGGATATATATAAGTACACGTTGACATCTATGTTCAAACATCCTTAGGACGTCCATGATTGCATATTGTTCATGATATCATTAATGACAGGAGATCATTGTGTTTTTCCCAATGATAAACTATCTACCACCGAAAATAAGTTATAGTTTTAAATCCCAAACAAACTGCTATAACGTTCGAATATGAACAGTTGAGTAATCCGGAAGATTATGAAAAATGTTACTTACATCAAACATATTAAATTGTTTCAACAAATTGTCAATAAGCACTAGAAAGATTTTTTTTCGTGTAATATACGAAAAAAAAAATCTTATGCCGCAGACAATGAAGTTCACACCTTCAGAAATAAATCTTGGCAAGCAATAAATTGCCTCCTTCAAGAAGGCTGGTGCAAAACACAACATGCGAAAGTGACTTTCAAGATTCACAGGGTAAAACGCTTTATAACATGAACTTTACAAAGTAGATGGTTGAAAACGTCGTTCATTTATATAATTACATTAATGCTTTCTTTGAAGTTAAAAAAATTAAACCTTTATTAAAGTTCAAATTAACATAAAAATACACCATCTAGCCCGTCAGATAACCTCGTACATTTACTTGCAAGGTAGAAACGTGCTTAAACTTCAAGAGATGCCTTCATTGACCATAATAATCCAGGGCACTACTAAATCATTCTTATTAACTAATTTTAAATGAAAATCATTTAGCATTACCAAAATCCTTCAAATGTCAAAATCATCAGGTGTTGATTTCGACCATTGTTTTGATTGCCAGGTTGTATGGACACCCTATCCGGACCCCATTCTTTCGTTCGTCCTTCTATGTCTTGACTTGTTTGTTCGTCACTTTGTTTTTTATCGATATATCACTGTATGTGGCGATTATTGGCCAGATTACAGTAAGGGTGGTCATTGGTTTGTCATTGGTCAGTGTGATCTTTGTTGAGATGCTATCAGGATGAAGATGCTAGTTTAGGTGGTATCAGACTTCATATCAAAACATCAAGTCAGATCATGTGTCCAATGTTATGTATTTAAGACGGATCAAATCAAGGTTTTCGATCAGCTAATCACAGATCTCCGTTTCCTTACCAAAATAAAGGCGAAAGTCATGTCAACTCCTTGATTAGCAACCTGCAGTTTCAATGAATGTAAACAAAGTATCAAAGCCGTAAGAATTGTAATTTGATACAAATTTGAAGACGATGTTAGTAATGATGTTATGGAATTTGTGGAATTAAATTATAGAATTAACATGATTAGAACAATCGGTGCTCAAAATATGGAAGCTATGGGAATTTGAGGGCGTCTTTCAACATTCCACAAAATCAATTCAAACTGCAGTCATCATGATCACACACTGTCAATCTTTTGTGCTGAAACAAGTCGGGTTGCGGAAACGCGTAATTTTGAACGAGTTTCAGATATTTAGCGAAATTATTTTGAATATTATTTAAAAGGGTAATATATTTTAGAAATGATTTACTACTGAATCTACTTGAAAAGCTCATTATTGTAAATAACAATTTTGAATACATGTATATCAGATTGAACCATGTGCCTCTTTTACTGATTTTTCCAAGAAACATAAAACCTAGGAAATGGGCTTTCATATGGACTTCATGCATGAATTATATGCAATGTAAATTTGAAGTGCATTAGAAATTAAAAATATGTTGAAATGAATTGGTTATTTAAAACATCGGCATGAAACCTAAACTTAAAATGGCATTAAAAGACATTTATTTTGAATGTTAATTTAAATGCTTTAACTATAGCTCATAAACCATAAAGAACAAAAATAATGTAAACATAGTAAATAAATGTTCATTTTAATTATTACTGAACCTATTTTTTTTAAAGAAATAATGAAAGTAGTGTCTATTCATTTCATCACCGAGCGAGGGATATCCTCGTTTATTTACTCAAGGTTTCTAATGGCGGTGTCAAGTCCGATACTGGGAATGGGATAACCTCGGATCAATTTCGGGTCAGCTGAAGATTGCATGGCCCGGATATGAAAGAAAATCTCTTATTTGCAGCCCTATGGAGAGCATTAAGTAGCTACAAGCGCTTATGGAGGTAAATCATGAATAATAGCATAACATTTGACTTAATTTTATAATGACAGTCACCACTATCCATCTAAAATGTTCATTACTAAGTCAATTGCCTGTAACGAAGATACTACTTTCCATATTCCTCCTATCGTTTGCTTTTTTTACCAGCTTTCTACTATTGAGATATACGGAGTTTGGGTGATGAGGAGAAGTTTTTGTCTGCCGTGATGTTGATTCCACTTATTGCAACTCTTTCTTTTCGAATGCAGGTGTTATGTCTATATACTGTGTGAAACGTTCGGACCTCATCAAAGTGATGTAAAGCTTCTACTTGATGTCATCTCCTTTTGAAAAGATGCTGTTTTCGTTAGGATTCTTCTATAGAATACAAATGTATAAAGGGGCTACCATGCACGTGTGTTCATTTTCATGGCACAAAATAGGATATTTGCTGAGGCCATTTTGCTTGCAGGTGATAACCATCGAACGAGCAAAACAATGTTTTTGACTAGGGAGAAAAAAACGATTGTTGAGGTGCTGCGATAGTATGGTTCAGCAACCCAGACAGTAGCAAGTGTCGGCAGCAGACGTGAGAGAGCTTTTGGTCGATCTTCGCCCCTCTATTTTTCTTCTCTCTAAGATGAGTCTTAAGAAATAGAGTTTGTTAAATGTTTCAATACAATAAAGATTTTCGGCCGAGAAAACTGCCTTATCTCCGCAGGTGTAGAAAGCTTAGAGATCGTTAGTGTGAAAACTGGTGAAAACACCGCGTTGAGGCACGTGGCTTTTGGACGGACAGTGTCGCGGTAATCAACGAGTGAAGGAGGCCCGGGCAAAGCGCATCGATTTGACGTGTGTTACTCCCGGTGGCTGTACGGTGTGAGCATAACATAGCCTTAGATGAGTCACGAATAAAACACTTCTCTCGTTTCGAAACAAACCTTTAGCAAGTTTTCATGCCTCTAGTAATGCTTCACGCGTACACGGGTTCTCCAATTGTATTCATGGATTTAAAAATGTTCTAACAAATCATTCTGCTTTTACCATAAATCATGCAAGTGGTGGCAAAGTATTCCATATTTGATTGTGCAAACCACCACAACCGCACTATTTCGCTGCGAAACGCAGACATTCACATCCAGCGTTAAAGAACTATGAAAAACACATTTGAAATTCCTATTGAAATAAGCTTTATGGGTTCACTTACAACACGTGTTCAACATACAGCTGTACCAAACAAGTACTAACTTGCGCGCCAAAAATGACAGGAACCAATTTGGATTTCACCCACAATTATATAAGCATAATATAGGCTACAAATACATCCGAAAACACTTCCTTTAGGTCATAGACAAAATACATAAGGATATGATAAATGTACTGTCGCAAATTAGTTAAACGGTCGATTCTGACAAGGTGATTTCACAAGAGTCGGCGAGTGCAAACAACTTGAAATATGTCACTATTTTAAGGCGATATAACGCGTATCTAACGTTTTGAAGACACATCAGTTGAATATAACTCGCGGCGCGGTTTAGGCAACACTACTGTTATCTCTATGTTAAGACGGGTTAAACTGTCCTATATTTGGATTTACAATATCTCGAAGTATCGTATAAATAAATCAGTAGTATTAACTGCAAAAGGTGTTAATATTGATTGAGCTAATGACACCTTGATTAAAATTTCACAAAGCAATTTGCACTATTTGAGAATTACAGTATCTGATTTATATTAATACATGTATTAGCCAATCATTACGCTTGACATCTAAAACAAATAACGCATTTGGTTAGAAAACAGATAGCAAAATTCCATTTCAGATTGTTATGCAGACGACATTGAACCCAGTAGGAAGCTTAACGAATAGGGGCCAAAAATTACAAAAAAAGAAGAAAACACACATAACCATGACAACATGTATGATATCATCTCAAGCTAGCCAATAGGAAGTCGTGTTTCATAGCATGATGTCATCAGGAATGAATTTTTATACTGTAAAGGTAAAATGTATGATATTACTGACACATTATGCGAATAATATTAGGAGTAGCTATAATGTGTTTGATATAAATCGCTATAGGGTGATTAGGACATGTTAAACCGTTAAATTCAGGTTAATATGAGCCGAATACATCCTCGTGTTGATCTTATTTCCCGTTTGTATAGAATCTTCAGGGCCACGGTCGGAGCTTGTGTTATGAAAAGCATCTCAGTAGTTTGTTTTCCTCATTTTGCTTAGGCAAATTTGCTAGAAGTATGCTTATCTTCCTTCTATATTTTGAGCAGAACTTGTGGCTTAGAAAAATACAACTTGCTCATTTTTTTTCCTTGTAAGGACTCCTACTGGTTAAGATAATATTTACATTCCTCGTCGGCCAATTCAACGGTCCTCGACCACAAGAAACGCTTATATAAAGCCTTTCGGGTGGGGATATATATAAGTACACGGTGACATCTATTTTCAAACATCCTAAGGACGTCCATGATTGTATATTGTTAATGATATCATTAATGACAGGAGATCATAGTGTTTTTCCAGTGATCAACTATCTATTACCGAAAATAGTGATAGTTTCAAAGGCTTAGCAAATTGTTTTAGATGCATGTTCAAATGTTTAGCAAGTTTGTTTGATTTCACATTTGAAAGTGGAAAGTAAACGGTAACTCTTACCCAAAATATACCAGAGGGTTTGCACAATTTGTCAATGACGATTAACGATTTTATGTTAATTATCTTACATAAGCTCTCGTTTAAAGGTAATAAAAAGAAAAAAAAGTGGCACAATAATGCTTTTAAACATCTAAAATATATTCCATTATAAACAAAGAAAGGGAATCATTAGATACCTTTCAGGTGGGATAATTATGTACACGGAGACATCTATTTTCAAATATCCTATGGACGTTATGATTGCATATGGTTAATGTTATCATTTAATGAAAGGAGATCATAGTGTTTTTTATTATCCAAAATAATAGTGATAGTTTCAAAGGTCTAGCAAATTGTTTTTCAAAATATTGTTTGATTTCATATTCTTAAAGTGAAAAAGGCACATCCTAAATAACACGGGGTTTGGACAATTTGCCAATGACGATTAACGATTTTATGTTTATTATTATTACACATGCTCTCATGAAGAAGGTAATATAATTCTTGGGTATAAAAGTATAACAACGGTGGAACAAATCGAACAATAATGCTTAAAACAATCTAAAACATATTCCATTTTAAACAAATCAATTCATGAAAAGAAAAGGACCATCAAAGACTTTGTTATGAACTTGTCAATTGAATCGCATAGAATAAATCGATCCAGCAAACCCCAAACATTTTTAAATGGGCACATATAGTTCGCCAGAAAACCTTTAATTAAATGTTGGATCATATAAAACGTTTTAGGAACATTTGTTATTATATTGCCACAAACGTTTGCAACTGGCACAAAGGAGTGGGATATGTTTAGTACACGGAGACATCTATTTTCAAATATGCTATGGACGTCCATGATTGTATATTGTTAATGATATCCTTAATTACAGGAGATCATAGTGTTTTTCCAATGATCAACTATCTATTACCGAAAATTGGGATAGTTTCAAAGGCTTAGCAAATTGTTTTAGATCCATGTTCAAATTTTAAGCAAACCGTTAAGTTTTCACATTCTTAATGATGAAACGATGTACTATGATCCTATAACCGAAAGATATTCACGGGGTTTATACAAGTTGCTAATAACCATGATTACGATTAACGATTTTATGTTTATAATTTTACACAGGCTCTCGTGTAGAGGGTTATGTATTTTTTTGCATATCAAGTAAATCAGGTAACAATGGTGGCACAATAATGCTTTTAAAAATATATTTCATTATCATTATAGATAAATCAATTCAAAATAAGAAAGGGACTCATCATTTTCAAATGGACGCATACAGTTAATTTGCCAGAACATGTTTAATGTTGAATTATATAAAACGTTTCAGGAACACTTTCAAACGTTGCAACTGATGTTTACCAAACAGTGTCCTACATAATTTTACATGAACATTTTGTAAGTGTCGTGATACAAATCGCTTTTAAACGTTTTCACGACTAACATTTAAGTGTTTTATTTTTGACAAGTTTTGGCAACTTTTGAAATTATTTTAAACTGAAATATCACGATTGGCTCATTCTACAATTATGTTCTAGCAGTCTAAATTCAACATTGTCGAGAACATTACAAAGTTCTCCATTCTGACATATGAATGAAGTATGCGAGTGTCCCAACAAACACAAAACATTTAAAGGGCATAAATGAATTAATAACATTCAAAAACATTTTTTGAAAACGTCCTGCAAATTGAAGTTTTTTTGAAAAGGTCTTCATCAAAAGGTCTTCACAAGAGAACACAACCTGTGTTTGCTAACCGATATCAAAAATAGAAGAAAGATTTAAAGTTGAAAGGGTTTTCTTTTACATTCTAAATAAACCCCAGTTCTATTAAAGGTCTGTGTCAAAAATGTTGCCAAAATCATAAAATGTTTGTTATTTTACAATAACATGATATTTTTCCAATTTCGACAATATTTTCAAAATGTTGTTGTAGCCTATTATATATAAAACGTGTCATGACCTTTATATAACCCGATAAACACGCTTTGACTAAAATTTGTTTATACGTTTGACATGTTTGTTTTTGCTGGGGTGATTGCTATTGCTAATGTGCGTATTTATATGTTTTATAATATTTATCTTTAACCACCGTTAGCGTTTACCACGTTATTTTCTGCTGTTAGAAAAGTGAACATAATACGCCCATGGAATGGACTGTATAAAATATCAATATAAAGCTGAAGTATTAATAGTATAAATGGGCGTCAGTAGAGATACATTTCTAATAGTAATGGGCGTCAGCGCAGATACATTTTCTAGAAACACTTTGACAGATAAAATCAGCGCTATTTGTTAATGACTCGTTTAAATTGGCACACATATTCATTGTCTTTTTATCGTCATTGAATTAAAGCAAATGTTTATTTTGGAATCTCTCCGGCACATCTGTTGTTCATCAATAAGCACGACACGTTTTGATATCATAATAATATAGAGGAAATCCCTCAAATGTCACACAAATGTGATTTGGGATTTGAGTTTAATAGACTCCATGCAGTCACTCTTGTGTCTGTGAAAAATGCAGGCCGGGGTCGACCAGTCACCCTCAAATGACCGAAGATATTTAAAGCTGGGAAATGCAAAGATACATACCATGCCAGTGCAGGACATGAAAGGCATCATATATCACAATCACCTCCACAAATTATAATGTAGTATTTACTTGTTTATGTTCTTATGTGTAGTTATTTTTTTTTATTGGTGAACTTTTTGCACGCACGTGGTCCCCGGAGTGTAAGGAGGTCAATAATACATGAATCTAGGCCACAGTATTCACTTTTATCATTCGTCATGTTTTATAGAGAGTCTCAAAAGACTAGTATTATTCCAAAAAGGAGAGATTAACTCACCTATAAGATTTGTTTATGATACATTTCACGTTTTATACCATCTTATCAATGCATATACTCCTCGAAGGATTTTCATGAGTAGCAAACAACATTTTATCATCGCTAAACTTGGGTACGGGTTTTTAACTTAAATGTGCTGTGCTCGTTGCTTGGGTTCTGCTCCATAGCTCCATGCAGCTCTGCAGAAGCCAAGCGAACGGGCGTCAGCAGAAAACTGACATTAAAAGTGCTATGCTCATTAGTTACCGCACATCTTACCTTTAGACGAAGTGACCTACATCGTGACTGAACCGATTCGACATTTGGATGCAGTGCCTCCTATAAAAACCAAACTTAATGGCCCGTTGGAATGTACAGAACACCAAAAGATTGCATACGCTCCCTGGCTCCTTACGGCACATTGCTTCAATCTGTCCTCCTTAAACAAAGTTCTTGCACCAAGGTTACCAATGATGCAGATGTTGATGCCGCCTCCAGCATTCATCTGAGAAAGAATGAGTGACCGAGAATAAATTTCGGCCAGAACTGAAGTACTATATACGCAAGTGAAACCATCCCACGTCTGCTATGTCCCCTCTTGGTAAAAATGGCCGCGAGTCACTAGAGGCCAAGACATCAAAAAGAAAATTACAGCCACGCACGTCCCTTGGAGACGGAAAGCGCGTCAGATGTTCGTGAGGAAATGTCCTATAATATTCTTGACCAATGCTAAGCGGACTGGCATGGCGGAGGAGCGCAGTGATCGCTTAAGGGTCGTGAACTATGTCAGAACTTGAGTACTCTGGAATCTAGGACAGGGTCTTGGCCTCCATTTGGCCTCCTAGACTATTAAAACTCAGACTCAGACTAAAGATGATTTTTACGTCAACAATACCACACCTCTGCTCTATAACACATGTGTCATTCCCATGCTTAATATACATTAATCTGGTGTCACAATAATGATACTCAACTTGTTTTTCCAAATAAAAAAAATTGTTTCCTCTTGACAGGAGTTAAAGTCCCATCATTATTCCACTGTGTGTGTATATAGCCACCCAGTGATAATATCAATGCAACCCTTCTCCATCATTGCATTAAGTATTCTAGTTTAGTTATTTTGGTTAAAATCGAACGTCGTCTGTTTCCGCGAACTTGATATTTTGTGCATGCAAAGTAAATACCCTAATCACGGATGTCACTCGCACTGCGCGTAAAGGTTTTTGGTGGCAGCGACCATCGCATGACCAGAAACCTCATGCAAAATGGATTGTATGCACTTACATAAAGCTAGAAGTAAAAACAAAATGTGCTGTAAAATGACATTTGGTGTATTTTACTATTGAAAAATTGAGTATTGCAGAGTAGTAATGCACTCATGACTTTTTGAGCAGACTACGTGTTTTAAAAGGGTGTATGTGACATAATAAAAATGCAGTGTTTTTACGAAGCAGACGACGCAAGTTTCTAATATTAAGATTCCACATTCAAGTTTGAAATCTTACCTCATACATTCATGTAAGGAAAATAGGACGGTACACTTTTTATGACCTGCGATGTTATCACAAAAGGGCTTGCCTTATTCTGTGTTGTAATATAGTAAAGCAATATCTCTATATATTTTATATGAACTCCTATACTTTTGATGGCATATATCGTCATACCATAACAAGACGTTTGCCCCGTGGATGTGATAACAGCCCAACTATCGCTGCGTGACATACGCCGGCACTGAAATGTCATATTTCTACCCCAATATTTTCTGTTTACATTTCACAGTTATCTGGCATATGTAGTCGATCGGGTGAAAATAAACTTGTGAGTTGAACAAAAAAATCATAACATCAACAACAACAAGCAAATCAATTCTGCGCAGGAAAGGAAATTTCAATGTTTGTAGTAAAATAGGATAGTTTCCTTAAGGGTATGTTCAAATATTTAGCCATGCCGACTTTGGTTCGACTGATTCTGACCGAAAATAAAGGTAGAAAGATAGGGAGCAGGCCGTCGTAGCTCCTACTTTGTTGCGTGGGATAGGGTTTCACTACGAGGAGGCCATTTGCATATATATTTATTACCTGACTGAGTAATAGATGGGAACGCCATTTTGTACTGTGCTCCGGTCCTCTGTGTACAAATTTAATATGGAATGGACCGACGTGTCTGGTTACAACAAAATTAATAATAAGGTGCTATCTACAGTAGATGTCGGGAGGTCCCAACCCTGTCGTCAGCATATTTTTATTTACCAACCAAAATCAGAAAACACAAAAAAAAAAAAAAATGAATTGTTTATGTTTGATCCATTGGTACTACACTAGAATCTTTTTTGGAATGGCATTTTTTTATTCATGGTATATAGTTACACGACACCGAGGAAAGAAGAGTGAATTTCGAATTGCTACAAGCATTACCCTTTTAGACGAAGGAGTTAACGTTTGAGAATCGTCACAAGTATATCGTTTTATGCATCTTGAATGGATATAAGTATTTCTCTCTCTGTGTGTCTATCTCTGTCCTCCGATCTCATGTCATGTATCAAATCAAGTTTGACCCAGACATTTGGCAGTGATTTAACCGTCATACAAACCACTCTCTATCATCCTGTAGCTTACAGCATTGTTTACTAGTTTGGGGTATCATAATGTGTTTGGAATACAACAGATACAATACATACATGTCAAGGGTTAATCCTAGTGTAGAAAAACCTGACAAAGGTATGCCCACAGCAAACCCACAGAACAAGGGTTAGAGAAATACTATAGCTATTTAGTTAAATTGATGGTATTCGAGGGGAATAGAGAAAATATATAGTCCTCGTCAATCATTTTTATTGTGCCGATGTATTACTCATAACTATTTGACTATTAACTGACGGTTCAATTAACAACTTCAAGTAATGAATAGTAATGTATATTGTCTATAGTCAGTTTTGAAGTTGACTGTAACATTTCGGTATTTTTGTTTCTAGTCTAACATATTGCTCACTCACTGCTAAATACTTGAGATTAATTTCAATATTAATTTTTAATATATTTTGTGGTGTAGGAGTGACCTAACTAAATATTATTATATCGAATAATCGGACTTGTCAATCACTTAAACCACAAAAACACACTGATATATTTGTATATGAGCAAAGAACATAGGCAAACAGTGTGGATTTAATTGCTCCCATTAGAGTTACTACGAGAGTGCATTGAAAAGTTAAAACGATTGAAAGTCAATGAAATATTGTGACCCAACCTCCTAATTAAGCTCACCTTTTAAGATGACAATTTGATATTAAAATCCATTGCCTGGTTCCTGACACAGTATCTCGTTATTTTGTACAAATTGGTTCCCTTGCGTCTAACCTCTATTAACTACAGTTTTCATATAAAATTGCAACTGCTTGGAAAATCAATCGGGTTTTTTTTTATAAGGTTCATAGATTGAAACTTACTATTTATAATGCACGTGACACAGACCTATAAACAGAACTGGGGTTTATTTAGAATGTAAAAGAAAACCCTCTCAACTTCAAATCGTTCTTCTATTTTTGATATCGGTTAGCAAACACAGGTTGTGTTCTCTTGTGAATTGGACACTAAGATAAAGACCTTTCTTGAGTGCGTATTTGACCCAATGTATTGTACGGGCACCTGGTTTATAGTCTTTGGGGGTACGCACATGTCGCCTTTGTCGATGAAAAGGTTACTCTATATGTCCATCAAACTTGGCCTATACTTGCCATATATGATTTGCCGTCGGGGTTCTTTAACCAAAAGTGTAGCCCATACTTCTCTTTTTTTTTTTTTCAAAGAGCAAACAGTTATGTTGACTCAACTACTACTTGAAAGTATAACGCATCAACACGCACCTTCAATGAAGAGAACGTGGATGCCAAATATATATAGCCATTTTCGTCTAGCTCTGATTTTTCCCAAATTCGAGAGGATTCAATTTACTTCTATTGTCAGGGTGTTTTAAGCAAATATTGGTAGTACTTTCAAGTCGTTGTGTGAACGGAAAAGACATTAACAAAACTTTTCTCCTCTTTTCTTAACGTGAAAGTAAAAAGTGCTGGGTACAGTTTCTTCTTATATTCACATCTTTTTGTTTTCGTATGTTGAAGGTTTGTTTGATAGGTCTCGATTTCCACAAACGCACATTGATAAGACAGCAAGACGGGAAATCGGAGCTCCTGCTCTATGAATGACACGATACAAAAACAGTTTGAGACACTGCTACACTACTTTATTCCAGCTTTGTTTTCACGTCTGTAAACAACCAAAGGAAAGCGATACAAAATAAAAGCGATATTTTATCTGCCCAAAATAAAACAAAATTTATGTGCCCATATGCTTTGCTAAACCTAATTGAAGCAGTTAACCTTATCGTTTTCTTTGTTGTTAAATAGGGTGCTCTTTTGCAATATCACCAATAGGTGATTATTATTTAGCATAATGTAATACACGTGAATAGGTAGGTATATTTCATTTTAAAGAGGAAGCCCCATCAGAGCAGTTCTTCTGGGGTGAACCAAACCTGCCTGGTTATCAAATTAATCAGTGACAAGGATGATTCTGAATTTGACAGGTGCTAATTGATGCAAAAACATCAATTAGCACCTGTCAAATTCAGAGATAAACTTTTCGCTGATTAATTTAATTACCAGGCAGGTTTGGTTCACCCCAGAAGAACTGCTCTGGTGGGCCTTCCTCTTTAAGACAATCGTGCCAATTTATACCAGACGTTGGTATCATTCAGGTAATTAACTTTGGTCAACTCGAATACAATTTAATCTAACAGTATTTTCAGCTACCCTAAGGGCTCGGATAGCGACGTTTTCACGTATCTTTTGTGGGACCTGAGAGCACATCAGACATATCGAATTGCATTTTGAATACGAGGAATGTCGTTCTGATATCAAATAATTGTGAATTTACGAAATTCGCGATAAATACACATTTTATGGCAAATGATTAAAAATTTATAGTTTTGAAATTTAACAGTCCTCGAAGTAAATGGTATAAATCTAATGATTATGTACTTAAAGTGTTATTAGCTGGGATGAAAAGCCGTTAATCATGAAAATGTTGACCTTTCGTATAGAAGATATATATCCTAAAAAAAAAAAGACCTACATTTTTTGGATGTTTTTGTAGGTCTTTTGGGGGGATATGTATATCTTCAATTATGAAATGTCAAAATTTTCAATTGATGGTCGGCTTTTCATCCCAGCTACCTACACTTTTTAAAGTAAATTTATCAATCTAATGATATGTACTTAAAAGTACATATCATTAGATTGATAAATTTACTTCGAAGACTGTTGCATATCAATATAAAAAAATATCAAATGTTAATAATTTGCCCTAAAATTTGTATTATATCTCGAATTAAAAAAAAATTAAAAAAACCTACAAATTATTTGCTCATATTCAGAACACTTGCAGAACGCAATTCGATATGTCTGATGTGCTCTCAGGTCCCACAAAAATACTGTGCAAACGTTGCTATCCGATTCCTTAATGTTATTTCTCTGCATATTTGGCAACTATTAAAGTATCATTAATTTAAATTAGATTCATGTGAAACGATCCAGAGGAATACTACTTGTACATGATGTATTTATGTTAATTTGTACATTTGTATTTCTTCAAGAATAATATGTTTTCTCGTTAAAACCTTAATGTCTTTTTCCCTTTGAAATCTATATTGTCTCAAGAAGTATTTAGTTACATCAAATCTTCATTCATATGATTAATTTAAAACAGAAATCAGCAAACAAGCATAGAAATACTTTGCTCCCTTTTTGTTATCAATACAAGTCAAATCACGATCTTTTAATTACTTGTATCTAAGTCAATGCAAACTATCATAGCAACCGCACCGTCCCATTTTGTTAATAGAATAATGTATTATTATTCTACAAGAAGCAATATTACTTAATTGAAATGGAACCAACATCAGAACGCTTTCAATTTTATGCATAATTTTGAAAAAACAAGATCAAATTACCTTTAACAATTATATACCTATTCCCAAATCAATTTTCCTTTTCGCAATATATTTATTTTAGTCCTCTACTCTTCGTTTACCCAACGCAAAAATCGCTTCGTTAACAGCCTCCAGCATTACGGAATGGGGCGAGTCATTTCAATTATCACCTACTGGAGTTTGCACAGCTTACCAAAGTATCCTCTCTTACCGATAGTTGCATGGACGATAATAGTAGCCCAATAATTCAACTAGGCTTTTGCCTCTAAATGTCCACTACAGGCACAGGATACAAGGTTTGCAAAGGATTTTGTATACACCGCCTTTGGTGTAGCTCGCAGCATTTTCATTTTAAGCGCCATTCGCTATACCGCAAGTGATACAAACCTTTGTGTTCTCAAATTATGTGTAAATTTGAAGATGTTTCCGAATAAATTGAATTATTCATCAAAAATCGTCCCAACAAGTACATGGTTTGCTGGACGATAGATTGTCTGACCAGTGGTCAAGAAATTGACCAATGGCTGTATTTTTGTATTCAGGGAGTGTTTCTCTATTGCCCGAGTGCGATCGAAATCCCCCTTTACAGGTGTCCATCCATGAGTATTAGAAGAAACACTATGGTTTTGTTTTCCCAGGGGTGATTCTATTATAAGATAAATAGGTAAATAGTGAGTAGCAGAGAGTAATAAAAATATTGTCAGATATGGAGTGATATTTGATACAACGAACGAGAGGAGTTTATTATCTTCAGGCAATACGGTCAGTTTCAGATGCATACTATTATAAACGTCCACATTCAATTAATACTGTTTACAAATGGAATAAGAAACCTGTAATTTTTGAGAAGTGTTAATTGTTGTTGGTAATGAACCAAACACTTCAATTTCTTAAGTCAAGGTTAGTGTCTCGATTACTTGGTATACTGATTGCTCTGCTCGATCCTATATGTTAAGAATAAGAAGTGTGCACGTCAGATCAATTAACATGATTAAGGACTTAGTTGAAGAAAACTGATCATTCTTCAACTACTCTTTTTTTCTTCTTTTCTTTTTTGAAATTGTGTTTCTGGACACCCAATAAATTTGATTGATTTATTTGCTTTATTTTATATATTTGCTTATAACATTTGGAACAAGGTCAGTCAAACTCAATTTGTACTAGTCAATAAACTGAAGGGGCTAAGGTTTCACATGGTAATAAGTCACAATCCCTGGCATTAAACATTGGATATTAATTGTTCTGATATTCTTTATTCCGTTTATTCTTAGCATGGGATGGTGTTCAAAATTCCATTTGAATGTTTCCACTATATTGAGATTGTAAAAAAGTAAAGTTACAAAAATATTCTCAAATATTACCTTTTTATTTATGCATAGTGCGTAAGATACAAACAATCTGAAGCAAACTGTTTGCTCTATACATGATATATATCACTGTTTGGTGTATTATGGCGAAAAGCTGCGTGTGCAACATCGGATGCATAATTACCAGGATATGTAGTTTTACAAATTTTGTCATTACATTAAACAACAAATAAAACAATTAAGGTCATTTAAAATGGGTATGCTTTTGATGGTCCATATTATAGAACGTAAAAATTGACTAAGAAACTGGGCACTTACAATTTTATAATGATACAATATTTAATCACGGTTATATTTTGACATTGACTCTTGAATGAGATTTCAACACCCTCGCCCCAAAAAAATCTCTTACGTTTCCCAAAAAATATGAAAGAATGTAAGAGATATTACACTACGCCAGGTAACAGCTGACGTTTTCATTTACACTGGCTTTATTTTCTGGCCTCTATAGATAACACAAATAAGGTCAACAACAACTTATAGTAATATTGGCGTAACCCGACCTATCCTATTTTGGGGAGGACATTTTGGGCGTATTGAAAACAAAAAGATATTCGAAATACATTCTGTTATAAGATGAAGAAAGAAATAGTGAGTAGCAGAGAGTAATAAAAATATTGTCAGATATGGAGTGATATTTGATACAATGAACGAGAGGAGTTTATTATCTTCAGGCAATACGGTCAGTTTCAGATGCATACTAATATAAACGTCCACATTCAATTAATACTGTTTACAAATGGAATAAGAAACCTGTAATTTTTGAGAAGTGTTAATTGTTGTTGGTAATGAACCAAACACTTCGATTTCTTAAGTCAAGGTTAGTGTCTCCATTAATTGGTAATACTGATCACTCTGCTCCTAAATTTATGGTAAACTTGTGCAAACCAGACCAATTAACTAGTTATGACTTACATAATTTATTAAGTTGAAAAAAAAACTGGCCGCTCTCCAATGTTTTAATTTGTTTTTAAAAACTTGTTTCTGGTCTCCCTAAATAGGTATCACATGGAAATCAGTTAAAATTTCTGGTAATAAACATTGGGTATAGATGGTTCTGTCTGCTGGAGTACAACATAGTGCAATTTATTCCGTATATTGTTACATGCTTCTAAACATGGGATGGTGTTCAAAATTTCATTTGAATGTTTCCACTACATATTATAGATTGGCTGCTCTTGACGTTCACAATTACAGTGATTTAAAAATTCCTAAATTGCAAAATATGCTTACAATATAACCTTTTTAATCTTCATCATGCAGATTGAGTAAGGTACACATATGCAATCTGCAGTCTTATCAGATTAGTTTCTTTGCATTCGGCATTTTTGCAATGCAATCTGAAAAAGAACAGAATGTTTATTGTAAGGCTGTGCTAGCAACATTGGATCCAGTGAATGTGCCAGAATTTCAAGATGTCCATTACATTAAGCAATAAATATGACGGGTTAGGTTATTTAAAATGGATCTACTCATTTATTTGAATGTGGTGTGCATATCCAATCCTTTAGGTAGGTTATAAATGTTGTAATGAAGTCGTGGATAACTATATATTATAATGGTAGCAATGATCAGCTTAATAGTAACACAAACATTGCCCGAGATATCAACCTTAATAGTTTACCATGGTTAATTATGGTTTTTGACATTTTATTCTTGATTTACCTCCTTTACCACAAAGAACCTCTTTAAGATTGGCAACTATTTTAAACTGTTGCGATTTGGTAGTTCATAGCAAAGATTGCATCGATCATTTTCATAGCGAGTGTGTAGAAGAATTCAAATATCACAGATATACTTTTGTAGGTCCTATGATTCTTGTGTTATGTTGCAAAGAGGGCTGAAACAACAACACTTTTGTAAAACGTACATAACTCATGACCAACAATAAATAAAGCAAGTTTTCAAAGTATATGATTTGTAGAATTAACTTTTGCAAAACATCAAAGTGTTATAGATAATGTAAATCGATTTTTTTTGGCTGCTTTGCCCAACAATATACTTCGTCTACCCTTAGGCGCACTCAAATGTAATGTAAGAGATATTACGCAACGCCATCAGATACCAACTTACTTTTTTGGCCTCCATATAAACTCCTCAACAAAAGTTTGGAAAGTTTTTCAAACATCTGTATCTCAAATTATTTGCGACATATTCATATCGTGTTGCATATCAATGGATAGCTACAATACTCCCCTTTACAATGACACCCCCATTTGAAACAATAACATTTTCACGGCTGAGTTCACGGCATTATTGTGTGCAGCAAGCTGCAATCCCATATCTTCACAATCTGGGACCTAATGAAATCCTCCAAGATGACACCGCTCGCCCCACAGAGCCACGGTAGTCAACGACTACCTACAGAATATGGGAGTAGAGCCAAAATGGGGGCCAGACCTCAACCCGATTGAATACTTGTGGGACCAGCTTGATCGTGCTGTACGTGCCAGAGAAGCCTGCGACGAATCCTTGTTGAAGAATGGAATGCCATGCCACAGTAACGTGTAACCAGGTCGGTGAGCAGCATGAGGAGAAGGTGCCTGACCATTGTGGCTGCCTGTGGTTTTTCCACCCGTTATTGAGGTTAGTGGCTAGCGTTGTTTGAGCACAGAATAATGGTCAATTTGGCAAATTCTGTTTGAGACCCCACTACATCACAAGGCGTGTACTGAAAAATGTTATTGTTTCAAATGGGGTGTCAATGTAAAGGGGAGTATTGTAGCTATCCATTGATATGCAACACGATATGAATATGTCACAAGTAATTTGAGATACAGATGCTTGAAACAACTTTCCAAATTTTGTTGAGGAGTTTAGATAACACAAAATACAAAACTGCAATACTATAAACGGTGAGACAAAAGATTTGTACCCTAATAACAATGAGTAAACAATATTCAAATAATACAAATACACAATACACATAGTATACAAATATTGACTGCTATGAGGGGCATGGCCAGCCTCGGGGCATAGTCATGGTTTTGAGATCACCTTGGGCCTATAATTTTAACCATGCCCCTCATAGCAGTCAATATTTGTTTTATATACCAAATCTTAAGATTCTTGTCATCTGTTTGGTTAAAAGCATCGATTTAGGGAAGAGAAATTAATAGTTTCAATGCGAACGGCACACAGATTGCAATCTGCGATTTCTGCGTTATTATAGCACGTGAAAACATTAACGCGTGCGTAATATCATTTTACGCTGGGAAAACGCGCAGTTTGATCGTGACGCACGTGACCGGTCCATAGTTCATTTCCATGGACCGGTCCATAGTTCATTTTGCGGGCATAGTTAATTCAATGACTGCACTTTCAACCAATCAGATGACAGGAATCTATATATGAGGTATATAAATGGTAATGTTGTCATTTATCATTTAGGGAATATGAATTCTGTAATCGTATTGGTTAAAATATGTACGGAAATTATTTTACATGAAAAGGAATCAAATATCTTATTTATGAGTAAACCGCGCGATTCTTTAAAATCCATACAATTCCACGGAACATCATACAAATACAAAATATTATAAATATGTTTAAAACATTAATACAAACGGATATGAAGTTCATAATGGAGGTACTTTCAAGAATTTTCTTACAAAGAAATTATGATTTAAATAATACTACAATAATAAAGATAATTGATACATGCTGTATCAAAATTATTGGTACCCATCAAATAATCTGTAGATGTATTATTGCATAACAAGTCATAACCTATACATTCTGGACATTTCAAGAGTATCCAATGTTGGAAGAGACAGGCTTTTCAATAAACACCAAAATTTATGGGTACTAATCATTTTGATACAGCCTATATGTCAAATCATTAGCTAGCATTCTTGGCAAAATACAAATAATCAAAACAGATATTGTTGACAATAACCTTCTTCAATTTCGGTACAGTAGCATAATTCTCGCGATTCACAATACAATGCGCCGCCAACGGTTGCTCTTGCTAGTCCAAACTTTGACCTCCAGGGTCGACATCGCCTTCCTAGCCACCTCTGGGTTTTAACGCGAGTGTGATAATAATAATGCTGAAAAACACTCCACAAAGGATTCCGTGTGATCAATAGATCGAAAATGGATTTACTACACTTATTGTACACTTCTTTTTAGTGTACATTCGCGTGTAAGATAATTATATTGACATTTACACACACAATGACATGTTACTGTGTTGAATTCGTATTACGCGGGCTTTGGATGTCGACTTTTTCCCATGATGCACTGCGAATTTTGGCTTTTCCCCAGCTACCGCTGGAGGCGCATCGTATTGTGAATCGACCGAATTGTTACATGGATGTAACCAAAATACAAGCTGGAAGAGACGTTTTTTTCAAATAATCAAAGTACATTGAAAGGTATTTGAAAAAGGTAAATTATTGCATTTGTTTAAAACTGAAGAGGGGTGTTTATTGATTTCATCTCATCTTTAGGTCAACTAATGTTGAACTTTATTTCTCACATTCATTTTTTCCTTACAAATATCATCCAACCCACTGTACCAAGACTGAATGAAAGAAATAATATTTTGAACAACACCTGTTTCGATTGTTGGCATTTGGCCAAAAATGTTTGCTATTGCAGATAATCCTACATGTAGTCTCCCTATTAAAATGATCATATGAATCATTTTAAGTGACAGCGCCATCGGTTTTACACTAAGATAAAAAATGCCAATTCCGTAAGACAGCCCGTCACCCATTTCATACTTAGAGGTAGCTATTTAACTTTTAATTGTTTTAAATATCGGGGCTAATTTATAGTTTAAGTCGACTTACTAACCCTGCGTTGTTCGATCGCTGATGTGGGTTTTTTTTTCGTTCAAACTTCCAAGTTTTTTTATCAGTAGGAAAGAAGTAATGAACATGTACGGCATGAAAATAGTTTAAGTAATTAAGGGATCTAAAATGAGCGTTTATTGTGTTTCGACAGTATTTTTGTGGGACATGAGAGCACCTCGGACCTATCGAATTGCATTCTGAATACGAAGCATGTCTTTCTGATATCAAATAATTTTCATTTTTGAAAATCACAATATAATACAAATTTTATGACAAATTTTAAAAATTTGATATTTTTCAAATTTTTGATATATAACAGTCCTCGAAGTAAATTATATAAATGTAATGATATATTCTTAAAGTGTATGCAGCAGGAGGAAAAGTTGACGGTCAATTGAAAATTTTGACCTTTCATATTGAAGATATGGATTTTTTCCCAAAAAGACCTAATTTTTTTGGTGTTTTGGGAAAAAAATCCATATCTTCAATACGAAAGGTCAAAATTTTCAATTGATCGTCGGCTTTTCATCCCACCTACATACACTTTAAGTATAAATCATCAGATTTATAAAGTTTACTTCAAGTACTGTTAAATATCAAAAATATCAATTTTAATGATTTGCCATAAAATGTGTATTAAATTGCGAATTTCAAAA
Organism: Amphiura filiformis; assembly: GCF_039555335.1. Taxonomy (NCBI): domain Eukaryota; kingdom Metazoa; phylum Echinodermata; class Ophiuroidea; order Amphilepidida; family Amphiuridae; genus Amphiura; species Amphiura filiformis. Next base: position 71,754,089 of record NC_092632.1, on the reverse strand, counting down.
ATCAAAATTATTTGATATCAGAATGACATTCTTCGTATTCAGAATGCAATTCGATATGTCTGATGTGCTCTGATGTCCCAAAATAAATACTGTCCAAACGTTCATACCCCAGCCCTTAAGTACTTTAGGGGAAATGATAGTGAGATGGGAAAATATGTAGGTGGTGAGGCCGAAGAAACTCAAACATAGAGTTTTAAGGATGGCCCACCTTAGAGGGGCTACTTATACGATAATTGCAGTGGCAATTGTACTCTTGTATACAATTTGTCGTACATTCAATTTTACATGGTGGAACATTGGATCATTGCAAAATTACAAAATCTTTAAACATAAATACAAAGAATAAATGTTTTAATTATTGAATTGTATAGTTTATTATATCATTATTGTTATTGTGTTTTTCTTTATTTCAAATATTAAAGCGCACAAAAAGAGACAAACCACCGTATAAAATCTATGGCAAAGCCTCTTTTAAGAACAAACAAAATAATCACCAAACAAAATCAGGATTGTCATTTCTTTAATTCGTCTTTTTTTCTAGTAGAATTAACAAAAATTGTACAAATAATGCTGTATATGTCAAAACATTATGATTCATGATTGGAAATGCCAGTTCACATGTACGACACCAATAAAAATACACAGCATCTAATTTGGTTGAGAAACTGTCTTTCTTCAACTCGCTCACACAATCATCTCCGTTCAAAAAATATTGCTATGCGGTACTCGTGTTACATAGAGTTGTGACGACTGGAGCAAAACACCTCGCGTTGCCTATTGGGTTATTTTTGTTCTGCGATATTCCATCTCATATTTCACCTGCCTTAAAACATACAGTCATTGCTCATTGCCATGATAATGTTATTAATGGCATAGAATCATCGATTCACAACCTGGTGCAATTCAATATTTGCATGCCACCCCAATTTTATTTTATAGATGGGTGTGTATACAATAATCCGGGACAATAATATGATGACAATTGAATGGAAGGTTATTTTACAAATACCACATACCTAACTTGTACAATGGCATGAGGTTAAGAACATTAACACAACAATGGATTTCGTTATCATTCAATTTGAAAGCATGTCACTATGCTTCGGTGTGTGTAAATTAATATCAACTCAATATACGTATTGTAAGAGCGGTTTGAAATGTATGTTAATTCATTCTGGATGAAATACATAAAATATACATTAGGCTTGTGATTTGCAGATTGGTTAACAGATATTTGCCCTCGAATTGGTACAAAATATTTCAAACAATACACTTTTGTCGTAATTTTTTTTAGTCTCAATAGAAATGAAACCAGCCACAAGATTGTAATATAGAATGTTTCGAAGGAACCCGTGGAAAACTAAAAACATAATTTTGTATAAGAACTCATTATCTTGAATCGATTTTATCGAGTTTATTATGAAGTAAATAATGAAAAAAGTCACAATTTAAGTTTCAACCAGCAAAAATACTAAAAAGTTCCCATAATTCCCTTGACACGGTTTTGTAGTAAGAACAAAAGTTCAATGAAATATGTGAGTCATCGGCTGATTCTACCTTCCTCTACCGCTTGTTCCTCTTCCCTCATGGAGCGGAGAGCTCTTCACCAGTTTCCACCTCCTCCTCACTTGTGGGCTTTCTCTTCCCATCATCCCCTACGTGGTCATGTTGTGAACCCATTTTCCTGGCTAGGCTTATTTCCTGATGTCCTCCAGACGCATGTTCCAAGTATGGTGTCGGTAACTCATATAGTCCACGTGAATTCATCGCTTCGATGGTATATTGCCAATCCCTATACATTTCTTTGTTTTATTTCCTTACGGCCTGTATGCTAGTTTTGTGTCCCGTGCTGCTGCTGGACAAATGGGCTTTCCTACAAGATGGTTTAAACTAAGGATTTGATAAGAGAAAAGAAAAATTGCCTGTCCAGCTGTAATGATGAGTTATGTTGTTTCATATTGTTTTATGATAATGATTAAATTCATACACTAGGATCCACAACATGTTCATCTATCAGGGCACAGTTCTTTAACCCCAATACATGTGTACATTCATTGAATGACCATAGACATTTTGGGTACAAAACCTCATACTCTGCAACTTGAGGTCAAAGTTTGCACTATGAGTGTTAAATTGAAGTTATTGAACTATGTCATTGGGATGAGGCCATTGTAGTCCATAGTGATACTTAAATCTCCCAATTGTTTATTATTTGAAGTAAATAAATACAAAATGACATATGTGGGCTATACAAACATAGATATATTTTCCCTGTATATCATATGATTATCGTGTGCAACTTATTGTTCCAAATCAATCCATTAACTAAATCATGGGCATTGATGATTAAACATATCGTCTTACTGACCTCTCATCTGCGCATATATTGACGTCGGGAAATAATCATAATGACAAAATAAACGAATTAAATTGCATTTAATCTTTATATTGCCTAAATGCAAAATAGAAGCTTAAACATATTAACATGTCCTAAGCGACAACAGCGAGCATACAAGCCAACTACTTTCGCGTGAATCAGTTTGCGTTCGTTCGTTCGTCATCAAATGTTTTCCCGCCATTTAACAATTTACGCGCGCAAAAAGTTAACTTTGTTGACTTATTTACCAAAACAAACTGCCACAACCCAATTACCAAAGTATCAAAATTAATGATAATATTCTAATATATAAGCACTAATATGCCTTATCATGATTCGAATTATTATGCAAAACGTTATGTATTTATGGGTTGAGAATTGCTGTGTATTCAACTACACACGAAGAAGAGATACTTCCGTTTGTAAAGCGCTAAGCGCAGCTCGCCTATACCAGCTTATTTTTGTTCCTCGATATTTCATCTCAAATTTCATGAGTCTTAATAGTCGCGCAGAATGGCAAGGCCATTAATAGCTTACAATAATTGTGTTTTCAAATTCTATTTGATATTTATCATATCAATGCAATCTCATAAATCAGTTTAATTATAACTTCATTTACAGATAAGAGGTCATCGTACCTATTTTACCTTTGTGCGAAATGTCTTTTCCCCAGCCTGAAACAAGTGGTTTTGAATTTTTACACTTTTAAAATATATATCATCTTTAATGATATTCGATAGAGTAAGGAATAATTGGAATTATGTAAATTCATATTTCTATAGAAATTGATACAACAGTATATGCATAATGTATCTATTTGTTTTCTCGATACAGCATCATTCCTTATTAAGATTTCACGTAAATATCAAAAAGAAATTTTATCATGTTCATGAACTACATGGGGAAATGTTCGCTTGAGACTGCACCTACATTTTTCATTACTTAAATGCGATGGTTTTTAACCATGCGCACTTTTGGCAAGAGAAATAAATGGTGTTGAAATTGTCTGCAGAGGAAAAACAGAAATTATTTAAAATGTAAACTCCGCTGTCACAATTTGAAGAAAACTAGATCACTCCTCTTTATGAAATGAAAACATAAATCAACATGCAAAATCCGATGTACCACTATACGTTGTCTTCAAATAGACAGTCGCAAAAGCGCTGCCAGGATATTTTGTTCCGCCATCGAACTTCTCAAATTTCAGCAGCCTTCGCGCGCTGAGAAAATAATCCCTTACAAGAAGAGACAGGCTCTTGTCAATTGTTTATCACTACATAGGAAAGTCTGCACAAATTTGAACACATAATTCATCATATTCTAGGCATTAAAAATCAAAAATGGTGTTTGATTTAAAATTATGTAACCCTGATTCAGTATAATCGACTTTATGTACGATATATTTTCTTCCACGTGTAAATGGAATTTGTTTTTCAAGAAACATTTTGTTCCGTTACCAGGTAAGCAAGCTTACATTTACATACACAATGTAAGATACAACAGGCTTCCACGTGAACTACTTATCCGAAAGACAAAAGAAAATTGAATTAATATTGATAATGAGATGATGATGATGTCGTTGGTGATTGTAATGATGATGTGGAAATGGTGGGGTGGTGGTGGTGGAAGAGGAGGATAGAGAGGTGGTGTGGTGGTGGTTGGCAATAGCTGGGGTGAATATGGTGATGAAGATTAACAAAATAACAATGAAATCAATCGTAAATAGAGTGTTTACTTTTTATGAGTTCGAGTTCGAGTTAGAGTTGCATTTTAGAGTTCGATTTAGAGTTAGAGTTACATTTTAGAGTTAGAGTTGCATTTTAGAGTTAGAGTTAGAGTTACAAATTAATCTCCGATCTCTCGTAAATAATGTGGTCGATAGTTAATTTAAGTCACTAATTTATTGTTTGTGTTTCATTTCATTAAGTATGTTGAAGAATAATGTTATAATATCTTAAGGAGATGCCGTCTGCAGAATGGTATAGGCAAAATCAAAATTGCAACTGCGTTTATCAAACAAGGTTGAATTTTAGTTGTGTGTGTATGAATTGCTTGATCGAGTATTCATTTCAAGAAATTTACTGCAAGGTTTTTCTTAAGCTATCGAATTTCGTTACGATTTGACACCAATTTCACGGTAGCTTAACACTTACATCACGCACACACTCTGCTACCATTCCCAAGTCAATAGGTAGAGAAGAAGAAAGAGTAATTGGCGGATAGAAACACCTTTTGTTGGTTTACCTGTGGTCATTCTTTATTTTGACAATACAACTATCATAAAGAGTTGTGTTGTAGCCTACTTTTTGTCACCTTGTTTCAAAACATTATATTACTTACTTCAGTACTTATCATGCGATAGCGAAATCGAGTTCTTCATACCAATTGAAGTTAAACGCAGAAGTTTAATTTCAACTTTGCGCTATTTCTAATAATGATACTACTTTTTTCTACCAAAATAAGCAACATAGAACCAGCAATTATGGCATAACATTAAAGTGGTTTCCTTTGACAGTGAATTTGAAGTCACCACTACAATTGTGGTAACATTTTGTGTTCAAGTACCCGAGTAAACCAAGTGTTAAAGTGGCATGTCATAGTGTATGACATGTGTGTTAAAAAAAGCCCGTCTACCGTAGATAGTAAACAACGATTTAGAGGAGTAGAACGCATGTTTCTCTCAATTTGCTGGCACTAACTATCCAATAACATTGTGCTTTCTCTAGTTTCAGTCAAAGTTAACACCAAGCGTATACCCCAGTGTACTGGTTGCTCCTGTGACTAATCACTCTTCAATTGTACCATCGAATTTCAATGTGAATGGGTGGGAAAAAGAGGTAGGGATATAAAAAGAAGAAAGGAGGAAGGTGAATGTATAAAGAGGGCGATGAGAGGAATGACGAGTGGTTAGGTGTAGCGTATTGGATATGTTTGTGTTTTATTATGAAACGATGTTGTGTAACTTCATTATGGTTTAATTTTGACTGCGTATAGTTTATATGAACTCTACTTAAGGGATCTAAAATGAGCGTTTATTGCTTTTCGACAGTATTTTTTGTGGGACATGAGAGCACCTCAGACCTATCGAATTGCATTCTGAATACGAAGCATGTCTTTCTGATATCAAATAATTTTCATTTTTTGAAAATCATAATATAATACAAATTTTATGACAAATTGATATATAACAGTCCTCGAAGTAAATTATATAAATCTAATGATATATTCTTAAAATGTATGTAGCAGGGAGGAAAAGCCGACGGTCAATTGAAAATTTTTACCTTTCATATTGAAGTTATGAATTTTTTTCCCAAAAAGACCTAATTTTTTTGGTGTTTTGGGGAAAAAATCCATATCTTCTATACGAACGGTCAAATTTTTCAATTGATCGTCGGCTTTTCATCCACATACACTTTAAGTATAAATCATCAGATTTATAAAGTTTACTTCAAGTACTGTTAAATATCAAAAATATCAATTTTAATGATTTGCCATAAAATGTGTATTAAATTGCGAATTTCAAAAAATCAAAATTATTTGATATCAGAATGACATTCTTCGTATTCAGAATGCAATTCGATATGTCTGATGTGCTCTAATGTCCCAAAATAAATACTGTCCAAACGTTCATACCCCGGCCCTTAAAGAGGAAGCCCCGCCAGAGCAGTTCTTCTGGGGGTCTGGTTATTGTTACAAGGTTATCTCTGAATTTGATAGGTGCTAATTGATGTTTTATTGTATCAATTAGCCACTGTCAAATTCAGAGATAACATTCACTGATTAATTTGATAACCAGGCAGGTTTGGTTTACCCCATGTTAACAGATCCGGATTAATTTTGGTCATCATGGTAATAAAATGTGAATCAATACTGAAATTAATTTTTTACCTATAACTTTTAAAATGTCTTAATTATATTTACAGTACTTAGTTAAAGGTTACAACTAACTCTGAAAAATATTTCAACAAGTACATAGTCACCGAAGTAAGAAACAACATTCCATCATGCTCTGAGAAATTTGAGAATGACTGTAAACTTTTGAAAAATAAGGCACCTCAGCGCTTATTTCACCCACGCTTTATTACATCAACTGACTTTTGCTTTCTTTTGTCACTAATAAAAAAGCTGTCCGAGTTTTGATGCTGCAGACCTAGTTAGTTTGATATAATCCAGGGGTAAACAATATTACGGAATGCTGTATCCTTTCATTTCCCGCGATGTTATTAGTGATATGGGTTTACGCCATGTTTGGTGGAGATGATTTCCGAAATAAATATAAACTCTTATCGAGGTCTTCGCTATCACTCTTTCCTTTTATTAAATAATTCTGGACTAAACCGAAATGTACTTTTTTTAAGATGAAAAACAGAGTTGGCGTGGCTTTTAGATACGCCTTAGCGACGTCAGATAATGAAGTCATCATTTGAATTGAAGTCGTTAAAGTTGTCAAATTATGGCTTGATCAATAAGCCCAATCGCTATTCTAACTTCCGGTTTTTGAGAGCAGTTTTAGGACACTTTGACCTCTGACATATCGGGAAAATTTACGTAATTATTATTAATTTTCTTATTATTGTCACAATTTTGATCATTAAAAATACCAAATAATTAATTTTAAAACATTTATATTTTTTATATTTGTTTTAAGTATTGTAAAACATTTTAGAGTATATTTTGAACGTAGAAAAACCCAATATTTCTGAAAGGTCAAAGGACAAAGTGTCCTAAAACTGCAAAAACTGTCCCACAATGCATTACAAACTTCCAATGCCGATTGGGCTTATTTACTTATTGTTCCGTAGGTCACGTTATTAATATATCTGGTTTAAATCTTATTATTTTGCGACATGTTTGTTTTTAGACTATTAAGGTAGGCTTTTTTCAAAAGAGGTGCTTGAAATGATATGAGTAATCATATATTTTACGTTAATGTAGCAATTGTTAGTGCACACCTGTCACAGATAATGGCTTCGCTTGATCCAAAGCAAACAATAAACACATTATTAAGTGTTTAACAGGACAAAATGATTATAATTATTTTTATCCATTAAGACTGATTATTTTATTGTTTTATTTTGACTCTACTTAACAAATTTAAAGATTAAATACAATATCTTTATCAATATTAAACATAATATCTTGGTCAATATTCTTGTCTATAATGGATGTTTTTTAGCGTGGGTTATTGTTTTAGCACAAACATCAGGGCAAGGATAATACTAGATATTTTATTGACAAAATAATTGATAAGATTTTTATTGAAAGTGTCCGTTAATCGTTTTCTATATAATATCTACATTTCTATTCAGTATTTGCTGTATATAAGTGTTTGTCCATTATCGGGATGATTTGCAGAACACTATATGAAAGTGTATTACACGTCATAATTCTGTAAACAATATAAGACAAAGAAGTCAAAATACTTGTTTTGCTGAAGCGCAATCAATTGGGGGCAGCATTATCCATTGAGTTGGTTTGAATCTACCAACACATCAAAGTTACTTCTCAGCATCTTGAATATAAACTTAACAGGTACAAACTTGTATTCCAAGACACTCCGGGTAATCCTAACATATGTGTATGTAGCTGTGAGGAAAAGCCGCTCATCAATTGAAAAAATTTGAACCTTTCGTATTGAAGATACAGAATTTTTCCCCCAAAGACCTAAAATGTACTGTGCAAACGTTGCTATCCGTTCCCTTAAGGTGGTTGGCTGTTTATAATTTCTGGTCTGAGTCTAATACTTGGACATCAAAGTTTGCATCTAGCACGTCAAGATTGCATCTAGGACGCCCAAATTATATTAGACGTATGTTTTGATCCTCTTATTGATCCATAGATATACATACCTTTATAAGCTGTCGAAGTGATGTAATAATCGGATTAACTACCATAGCAATCATGGCAATAGGTGAAAATTATTTTGAATATACATCGCCGCTGCACTGGTTCGTTCACGCGGTACCTCTGCATTGATGCTGATTACTCGCACCTGTAAGATTAGTATCTATAAGCTGCATATCCTATCAACGACTGCTATACCTTGTTTAGGACTTTCAAAAGAAGTCCCTGCATGTGCAATCATCACTGTTTCAAAATAGCCCGCCAAAGTCATGCAGGTAACTCCGAGGTCGTGCATTGAATTGGTGTGAATGAGGAATACTACGGGAATCAGCGCCTTTTGTTCGAAGTCACACATGAGTGAAGTGGATAACCTCTATTGTATTCAATCTATGATGGCAGACATGCACATGAGTGCAATCTGCTTGTAGTGAAGCGCGGTATATTCAAATTATATAGTTTTCACCTATTGCTATGGTAGTTAATCCGAGTTATTACGTCACTTCGCCAGCGTATACAACGTGAGTGTGATTTGCGTGTGTTACCACGCGTGTTAACCCGTACTGGACTTGCTTTGCTCTTTATCCAATGCATTAATCGCTACACATTAAGTACGCTATTCTATTTCAATTTCGAATGTGTTGTTGATATAAGTATAAAGTAGAACTATTTGAACTACTGAATGACAAGACTTGTTGCTTAAGGGCTGGGGTATGAACGTTTGGACAGTATTTATTGTGGGACATTAGAGCACATCAGACATATCGAATTGCATTCTGAATACGAAGAATGCCCTTCTGATATCAAATAATTTTGATTTTTTGAAATTCGCAATTTAATACTACACATTTTATGGCAAATCATTAAAAATTGATATTTTTGATATTTAACAGTACTTGAAGTAAACTTTATAAATCTGATGATTTATAATTAAAGTGTATGTAGGTGGGATGAAAAGCCGACGATCAATTGAAAATTTTGACCTTTCGTATTGAAGATATGGATTTTTTTCCCAAAACACCAAAAAAAAATTAGGTCTTTTTGGGAAAAAATCCATATCTTCAATATGAAAGGTCAAAATTTTCAATTGACCGTCGGCTTTTCCTTCCTGCTACATACACTTTAAGAATATATCATTAGATTTATATAATTTACTTCGAGGACTGTTATATATCAAAAATTTGAAAAATATCAAATTTTATAATTTGTCATAAAATTTGTATTATATTGTGATTTTCAAAAATGAAAATTATTTGATATCAGAAAGACATGCTTCGTATTCAGAATGCAATTCGATAGGTCTGAGGTGCTCTCATGTCCCACAAAAATACTGTCGAAACGCAATAAACGCTCATTTTAGATCCCTTAATACATTGGTTTGTCATTTTTTATAACACTTATCTATCGATGACCAAATTTGTATGCGGTAACGAGACAGGTATCTTTAGATAGAGTGTAACAGATCACATGAGAACAAGGATTTTGATACTTCAAGCTCTTGGACATTTGAGTTAACCAAGGTTTTTTTGAACGTGATCATCTTAAATTACATGATTGAAAGAGAGAAGCAAAAAACTAAGTACGTGTTCTAACTCAAAAATACCACTTTTTACGAGTTAAGAATGTTACTTGGTTCAATTGGTAAAGTTTCCTGATGTATGGTGAGTGCACAATAACCTTTTGGAAGTAGAGTTGTTGTACTGTAGACGCAATGACAGGAAACTACATGTTAGCTGTTATTTTTTTATAATGAGTGTAAACAATTGTTATTGCAGAAAAAATACCCCTAATACTCATGTTTTTGAATGGTCTCTGTTAATCATTCTATTAAATCATTGCCTCCACTTAATATGTCATCTCAAAGTTGTTTATCATTGCTTTTATGCTTTATATCAGTGTTTGTAATTTACTATATGAAGAGCTTTGTTTCAAAACCCCTTACATCCACTTTTGGCCGAAATGAGTTATTGACATGACATTATAGTGTGGGTAAAAATACACATTTTGGTGGTTGTTTGACCTTCATGCCACCTTCCCTTCCGGAAATATCGTATATTTCCCGTTTGGGAAATCTTAGGGAATTTCCGGAAATCTGAACTTAAAATGAATATAGAATTGTTTTGTTTTAATTTTTTGAGGTATAATAGTAGCCTGGAATGTTCTTTACCTATTAAAACCAAAAGGAACTGTTTTGGGGGTCACTATGTTTGAAAAAATCATTTTAATTAACAAAAGGTGTAGCTTCGGAAATACCCCAAAAATGCTATTTTCCCGAATTTAGTTAAAATTCACAATTAAAAAGTAAATGAGATATTTCAATTTTTTTCTTTTGATTTTGAAAGCATTAGTCAAGTTACATAAAGTAGTGCAAACAAATGGGCTCAAATTTGATTGCAAAGGTGGTTTCTAGAAAAGGGGTAATTTTATTTTGTTGCAAAACCCCTTACATCCACAAAAGGTGCAATATAAAATAAATAATAAAATAAATGGGAAGGCTTGAAAATTGTACCAAACCTATTCTTTTAGTTTCTATTCATCAACACTTTATCCAAACCCAAATTGGATCAAATCGAACAAGTAATACTTGCACAATTAAAAAAAGCTGTTTTTCTCAAAAAGTCAAAAGTGGATGTAAGGGGTTTTGCAACAAAGCTCTTCATATGTTAATGTTAAATACTCATGATTATAGTACAATATTATATTTAAATTGATTGATTCATTATATTTGTGTTTAAAAATTTTTGGCTACAGATCCTCGTTTTGTTTTTGTTCTGTTTTAATTAGTGTAATTTAATTATACAGGGGATGCAGCATTTACAGGCTTCGCTTATCGTTGTACCTCCTCCATCGTGTTGTACTTTTTATAATTATTGTATTTTGTTGTAATTTTTGATGGAAATAAAATAAATCTGATTGATTGATTGATTGATCTCTCCTTTTTTCCTTTTCATCCTACGACATAATAAATCAAGATTTGCTTATAATGCCAAATATTCAAGTATTAAATTAAGATTAGGTTATTAAGGTTATACGATGTATTGTTGGTCGAAGCAACAGGAAAAAAAGTAGTTCACAGCATCTTGCGAATGGTAGTGAGCTTTAGCAAAAATTGCATTGCTCAATTCATAGCGAGCGGGTAGAAGAATTCAAATATCACAGATATACTTTTGCAGGTCCTGTGGTTCTTGAATTATGTTGTAAAGAGGGCTGAAACAACAACACCTTTTGTAAAACGTACATAACTCATTAACAACAATAAATTAAGCAAGTTTTCAAAGTATATGATTTGTAGAATGAACTTTTGCAAAACACCAAAGTGGTATTTTTCAATAATATATTGATTCAGATAAAGAAAATCGACTTTTTTTTGTTTTAGTTTAACACGATTACTTTGAATATACAAGAATAAATAATATATACAATATATTTATAAAATATAACATGCATTAAGTAAGTAAACATTGACGTTACCAAAACACTTAAATATCGTGATGAGAAGAAATCAAACAACTTAAAAGGTAAGTATTTATCTTTACCTAAGATCTATGGCTGCAAAACCACGAAGGCGGTCACTTCACTACTTTTTAACAAAGCAAAAATAATATTATAATTTGGATTAGGAAAGTTAACTACATACTCCAAAAGATAAGGATCATCAATCTTGTCAAACCTGTCATGTTGTTAGGAGCACTTTTTCATTTTTTTTTTCATCTTTCTTTGTCTTTCTTTCTTCACAAAAATGCAGTTTCGCCAATCATAAAGCCAAATAAAACGTGCTATTTTTTCGATATATGTAATATATACACACACTCCTCGAATCACATTTTTTGGAATACAAATTTAGTGAAAATGAACTTTTTGTAATCCATTTGTATTTTGAATGTACATTGCTCCTTTACTTATTAAAGTTGAGCACTTTCTGAAGATAATTTGGTTTATAAGCTTATACACACACATAATATCTTGTACTTTTGTATTTTTATGCTACAACTATATTTCTGCAACTACTGCTACTTCTACTACTTTTTATTCGACTAGACTACTATATCATTTTTCACCCTGATGTGGCAGTGACGTCAGTGCGCATTTCATTGGGCGCATCTGCAAATCGCTAGCGTTCGTTCAAAGCGCTGGTGTACACACGCACGCGCTTAAAGACGCCGCATAGATGCGCGTTGGTGAGCGGCTGCTCACCAACACGTTGACCTCACTGCCACATCAGGGTGAAAAATGGTATTAGTTTTAGTCTTAGTTTTAGTCCATTTCACTAAAGCTAACATTGTAGGACTAATCTGACGTAACGTTTTAGTCTTAGCGTTACTCCATTTCAATAGCTAATATTGTAGAACTAATCTGACGTAAGGTTTTAGTTTTAATTTTAGTCTTACTTTTAGTCTTACTTTTAGTCCATATCAATAGCTAACATTGTAGGACTAATCTGACTAAAGGTTTTGGCTCGCATCTTCTTTTCTTACCGTGTTCATCCCACCTGTTGGTGTTGCTGTATAACGATTTTATTCGCCATACAATGATCAATTCCTAACAAGCTGCAATGCCAACGGACTTTGTTTATCTGTAATCGTACACCATCCAATATCACAAGCACGAATAAATGTTTAACTAATTATTTTCTTTTTACCACACTTTTAATACGTAATATGCAAAACAGTGTATTTGATCAAAAGAAACCTTTGATAAAGATGCCAAATTCAAAAATAATATAAATGATAATAAAAAACAAGGAGCGTGTATTTATTTCTGACGACCGTGACCAGTTTGTGGACTATATAGCGTTGTGATTAATGCAATAGGATAGGAGTAACAGTAACTCGATCTTGATAATAGTTACAAAATAAAAAAGAAAAGGGTTGAAAAGGTGTTTACCCTCTTCAAATGTATTAAGTACGAGCATCTCTGCTTTCTTGTCCTCGCGAAGTACATATCAAACAATCTCTTGTAGAAATTGGAATTTTGAAGTGCATATCTTTATATTTATGAGAATGTTCAGCGTATACTGTATAGAATTTTTATTAATGTTGTAAGCGTTGTTGTCTTCTGGGATCGGAGTTGCAATATGTTCAGAATTCTATGAATATAGATTTTTTTTTTCATTTCGTACATCGATCAATTCAAACCTTATTTTAAACTGGCTTGTATATTAGATGAAATTCAGCAACCTGTACCCACATTACAAATCTTTGTTGTGAAATTAATGTCTGACATGTTACTCAGTCAGTTTGGACAAGTTAGTAAATTTCAAATATGTATCTTGTAACTAACTCGTAAAATTTGGTATTGTAAGTTATAAACATGATAAAAATATAGTTTTGTAATGTCTTTTGAAAAGAGCTTATTCTATATACGATATTTCATCATGTCCAATTTATTTGATAATCAGGAAAATTAAAGATTCGAAATGAAAATGATAAATTAGACATGGTTAGCACCATCCTTTCATGAGATATCCGAGAAAGTATGATTTACCTTTTATTTGAATTACTCACCATTGCATTGTAACAATAATGACAAAGAACTTAATTATTTTAATGTATCGCTACGTCTTGAAGTGGTAGGAGTTGAAGATTTTTTAACCTTTATTTCAAGAATAATATAATGAAGATCAGTTGTCAAAAGTGGAGAACTTTTGAAAAATGGGTTTTTTTTATCAATAATCTTCAAATGGTGATATTTCACAGAATAAATACCAGTGATAACCTGAAATTATGGTGATCATTGTTGACTTAATTTTTATGCTCTATGTTTAAAGACCTTTATAATAATAATAATACCTTTATAAAAACCCAATTGTATTATCCAGATCGCATAAGAACTATGGCTTCACTACTGTATTTCGCGAAAGACAAGTAACTTTGATTTGCTAAATACTTCCAGCTGCCAGTATATCCTTTTGATACAAAATTTAAAAGAAAAGCAACTGAGTATGTAACTGGAGGGTGGAATAAACAAAGAAATAAAGCATCATTCAGTAAAATCAGGATATTTATTTTGTTGCATTGCATGGCAACGTAATAGCTGATCTATCAGACTTTTTCTCTGCCAGTGATTCGTCATATCAAAACACACAATCGTAGCGATTGTAATAGATGAAGACTGGGAGTTAGTAGTGAAGATATGAAAATAAATTAGGCTTGATATCAGGTCAGTATCATTGTTCATCTTACTACAGGCTATTTACACTGAAGGATGATGTTCCCTTAAGTTGCAATACTATTTACACGTGTATCGGCATCGTTGTGAGGTGGATAGACGAATTAACTGAATGGTTGATATAGATGTATAAGCTTTTTATTATGTGCGTACTCTTGTGTCGCATTCTCTGCGCGTATTGCGGTTTTGAATCAAAGCGAATGTGCACGCACGTGGTATGTGTCCATGAGACGCCAATCCACATTTGATCAAATAAAGTTTGAATCTTTAATTTTCTTGATTAGTCATATGAATCAATGCATGAACATAATAAAATCACTCTCTTTAAGAGCCCCGCCAGAACAGTTCTTCTGGGGTGAACCAAACCTGCCTGGTTATCAAATTAATCAGTGACAAGGTTTATCTGAATTTGACAGGTGCTAATTGGTGCAATAACATTAAAACATCAATTAACACCTGTCAAATTCAGAGATACCCTTGTCACTGATTAATTTGATAACCAAGGGGATTTGGTTCACCCCCAGAAGAATTGCTCTGGCGGGTTTTCTCTTTAAATTGACCGATTGACATGTTTCAATCTTTTAACAATAGATAACAGAATAAATACCAGTCGTATACCTGAAGTTATGGTGATTATTGTTGACTTAACTTTTATGCTATATGTTTAAAGACCTGTTCTTCAATAATACCTTTATAAAAAAAACTGTATTATCCAGATCGCAAAAGAACTATGGCTTCACAACTATATTTACGCGAAAGACAAGTAACTTTGATTTGCTAAATACTTCCAGCTACCAGTATATCCTTTTGATACAAAATTTAAAAGAAAAGCAACTGAGTATGTAACTGGAGGGTGGAATAAACAAAGAAATAAAGCATCATTCAGTAAAATCAGGAT
This sequence comes from Amphiura filiformis, assembly GCF_039555335.1. Classification (NCBI taxonomy): domain Eukaryota; kingdom Metazoa; phylum Echinodermata; class Ophiuroidea; order Amphilepidida; family Amphiuridae; genus Amphiura; species Amphiura filiformis. The sequence continues at coordinate 71,738,805 of NC_092632.1, read as the reverse complement.
ATTTATTTTGTTGCATGGCATGCCAACGTAATAGCTGATCTCTCAGACTTTTTCTCTGCCAGTGATTCGTCATATCAAAACACACAATCGTAGCGATTGTAATAGATGTAGACTGGGAGTTAGTAGTGAAGATATGAAAATAAATTAGGCTTGATATCAGGTCAGTATCATTGTTCATCTTACTACGGGCTATTTACACTGAAAGATGATGTTCCCTTAAGTTGCAATACTATTTACACGTGTATCGGCATCGTTGTCAGGTGGATAGACGAATTAACTGAATGGTTGATATTGATGTACAAGCTTTTTTTTATTATGTGCGTACTCATTTGCCTCTTTCTCTGCGCGTATTGCTGTTTTGAATCAAAGCGCATGTGCATGCACGCGCAGATATGTGTCCATGAGACGCCAATCCACATTGATCAAGTTCATTTTGAATCTTTAATTTTTTTGATTAATCACATGAATTTTGCATGAACATACTAAAAGATATTAGGCTCTCCATAACATACATAAAAAGACAGAACAAAACTATGTCTTTATCATGTTTAGAACTTACAATACCAACTTTTACGATTTAGTTTACGAGATACATATTTGAAATTTACTAACTTGTCCAAACTGATCAAGTACTAGTATCTTTTCAGACATTAAGTTCAAATCAAAGATGTTTATTATGGGTACAGGTTACAAAATTTCATCTAATAATACGGATAACACATTATGAATCAATACATTAATTTTGTTTAAACAGTTGTTGCTGGTATAGTTAGTGTAGTTGTTGTGGTATTTGTTGTTGTTGTTGTTGTTGTTGTTGTCGATATGTTTACCATTATTCACAACATAGTAATACTCTACACTACATTGTACCATCCAGCACGACCAAGTCTCCGTTCAGCATCTCGACTAAGTGTACCAAATACCAGACGCTATCTTCATTCTGCTTCAAATCGCACTTTCTCATAATATAGCCTACTGCTCCCAAAACATGGAATGCTCTCCCAAAGTTTGTCAGAAACTCTGATTCCATATCCACTTTTAAGTCTCTCAAAACTCAGTTATTTATGCATTAATTGTCTTTTTATTACATTGTTCCTCTTGTTTCTTGTGTTTCTAAGCGCATCGTTCTTGATGTAGATGCGCTATATAAATGCCTGTAATGTAATGTAATGTAATGTAATGTAATGTAATGTAATGTAATGTAATGTAATGTAATGTAACGTAACGTAACGTAATGTAATGTAATTAGCATTATTAGAGAAATAATAATCGGCGTTTTCGGTGATGTGTATCGACTTTGGGATGCATTATTAATAATTGTGGTATTTATCAGGGGCGATGACACTCAACAAACTATGAAGATATGCAAATAGTACTAAATATAGAGATGCACCTATTGGTTCTTCCTAATTTCGCATTCACATACCGTAAAAAGATATTACTTGAGAAACACATGGTGATTAGAGTGCACAATTTATATGATAATAAATAATGTCCACAGGTAAATCTCCATTTACTTATTTTTTTTAAGAATGAAAAAAAAGAGGAAATTGAGTGGTATGGCTGTTGAAATCAATCTGGTAATGTTGTCTTACCAGTACCAGGTACACCAGGCGTCAACTGCTTTGCTCTTAATCTGAGCAACAAAACGTAAACAGGAACATTGTTATTAAATTGCAGATTTGTGAAGAGGATGTGTTTGTAGTTGTGGACTTGTGGTGATCATTTGGTGATGGCGGTCCTGGTGGTAATTGGACCATAAGGCGGTGGTAGTGGCAGTAGTATGGCTGTATGTGTGAGAAGGTGGCAGTGGTGGTGTTTTAAGTAGCTAATACACGTTGTTAATGGATATATTTGTTGTTTGAAACTGTTGTTGCTGGTATACAGTGTGGATATTGGTATTCTTACTGTTGTTGATGCTGACGTCGTGTCTCATTGTTTTTCGTGTTCTTTCCGTGATGTTGTGTTTGGTGGTGGTGGTATTTTGACCATTACTCACAGCATAATAATTACTTCACATTATATTAGCATGATTAGAGCCAAAATAATAGTAATTGTCGTTGTAAAATGTGCCTGCCTTTTGGGCGCATTTTCAACAAGTGGGGTATACAGGGAGCAATGACTCCATGTGTCCATTGCAGCAAAATGGATTGAAATAACAAGCGTCAAAGTTAAGTTATACCATTTTTATGTGACGGTGTATGTGCAAGTAATTATGTGCGGATTTTTACGTTTTGTGGGCAAATACTTTGCGGGTAAAGAGCGTATATAGTATGACTTGTATTCTGTTATGAATTTATTTTAGTTTGAGAGTAGAGAAAATATGATATAATAACAAGTCTTCATAAGAGCTTTTAAAAATGATTGTTTATTAATGTGTCAACCATCATACCCTTTTAAAGCTCCTGACGCTGATACCATAGTTTAGAAATCAAGTTTGACCCACTGTTTATTCCATCAACTATAAAATCAAAACACTTCTATCTCTCACCCTGAATCATCCTCGACATTTACATCGCATCCATTTATCGGTACATTGTGGATACTACTCTAATCCAAACGATGTAGAGCCGATTCTATGTTGTTATGTTGTGGTAACTGTTGTGGTACTGTAATGGTTGTATTGTGAGTTTGTGACAAATTCATGTCCATGAATTGGTTGTATAAACTTTGTAGGATAACGACATCGCGAACTTATGTTACAAGAGGGTTAAGAGACCAGTTCCTGTTTATATATGTCGTTTGTTCTTCCTCATCTCCTGTCAAAATGTTTCCCTTAACAAATTAACAGAGAAAACGTAATGGTTATTTTTGTTTGTGTCCCGCCTATCACATAAGAACATGACAGCAACGACGGGCTATTCCATTTAAAATCCACACTACCTCTGTGGATTTTGGAAATATCATCAACAGGGGGGGTATGTTTTTCAGATGTAATTGGTCAGAGTTAATCATTTTGAAACCCATACTCCCCCATCAGTATAATGGCTTAACCTACGTCGTCCACAACTGGAGTTAGTATTTCAAATGGAAGTTACCCAACTGTCTATTCTATTTGAAACTTAACCTCCCTCTGTGAAGACTTCGGCTAAATCTTCCACAGGGGGAATGTGGATTTTAAATGGAGTAGCCCAATGACAACTCGTGCGTTTGAAGTTTTGTATGCGCATTACGCTTCAGTTTAGTTTAGAATCGTTTTGAAGGTGCTTATAGTTTGTAGTTGTAACGGTGGTAATTGGGCCAAAAAGTGGTGGTGGGGATAGTGGTAGTGGCAGGAGCAGGTTCAATTTAGTTTAGAATCCTTCTGAAGGTGCTTACAGTTTGTAGTTGTAGTGGTGGTAATTGGGCCAAAAAGTGGTGGTGGTGATAGTGGTAGTGGCAGGAGCAGGTTCAGTTTAGTTTAGAATCGTTTTGAAGGTGCTTATAGTTTGTAGTTGTAGTGGTGGTAATTGGGCCAAAAAGTGGTGGTGGGGATAGTGGTAGTGGCAGGAGCAGGTTCAGTTTAGTTTAGAATCGTTTTGAAGGTGCTTATAGTTTGTAGTTGTAGTGGTGGTAATTGGGCCAAAAAGTGGTGGTGGGGATAGTGGTAGTGGCAGGAGCAGGTTCAGTTTAGTTTAGAATCGTTTTGAAGGTGCTTATAGTTTGTAGTTGTAGTGGTGGTAATTGGGCCAAAAGTGGTGGTGGGGATAGTGGTAGTGGCAGGAGCAGGTTCAGTTTAGTTTAGAATCGTTTTGAAGGTGCTTATAGTTTGTAGTTGTAGTGGTGGTAATTGGGCGAAAAAAAGGCGGCGGTAGTGGTAGTTGTAGTGGTAGTGGCAGGAGCAGGTTCAGTTTAGTTTAGAATCGTTTTGAAGGTGCTTATAGTTTGTAGTTGTAGTGGTGGTAATTGGGCCAAAAAGTGGTGGTGGGGATAGTGGTAGTGGCAGGAGCAGGTTCAATTTAGTTTAGAATCGTTTTGAAGGTGCTTATAGTTTGTAGTTGTAGTGGTGGTAATCGGGTGAAAAAGTGGTGGTGGGGATAGTGGTAGTGGCAGGAGCAGGTTCAATTTAGTTTAGAATCGTTTTGAAGGTGCTTATAGTTTGTAGTTGTAGTGGTGGTAATTGGGCCAAAAAGTGGTGGTGGGGATAGTGGTAGTGGCAGGAGCAGGTTCAATTTAGTTTAGAATCGTTTTGAAGGTGCTTATAGTTTGTAGTTGTAGTGGTGGTAATCGGGTGAAAAAGTGGTGGTGGGGATAGTGGTAGTGGCAGGAGCAGGTTCAGTTTTATTTAGTTTAGAATCGTTTTGAAGGTGCTTATAGTTTGTAGTTGTATTGGTGGTAAAGTGGGCGAAAAGGCGGTGGTAGTGGCAGTGGCCGGGGTAGTTGGGTGTGTGGGGTGTTTTAAGTGGCTAATACACGTTGTTAATGGATGCATTTGTTGTTTAATACTATTGTTGCTGGTATACAGTGTGTATGTTGTTATTGTTTGCTGTTGTTAATGCTGATGTCGTGTTTTTATTGTTATTCGTGTTCTTTGGATGATATTATGTTTCTTTGTCATAGTGGTGGTATTTTCATCATTACTCACAACATAATTAACATTACTTTAGTATATTAGAGCCTGAAATAATAAATGGTTTGTTTGGTGATGTGCCTTTATGATATCCAATACTTGCAGTTAATCTGGAAAAAAATCATTTGTAAAAGTCAGTAAGCTACGTTAACAAAGCGTACCATTATCTTATGGCAAATTATAGGCATATACCATATAGTTAATAATGCCTTCTAGGCACATTGATGACCAAATTTTGCAAGAAAACGGGTTACGATTGTTGGACAAGCGCGTAATGTATCAAATTACTGAAAAAGTAATCTTGAGATGATTTTAAATTTGGTCACCATTCATTGACTAGTTAATAGAAATGTAAATTTTATTGTAAGTGTACTCGGCTTCAATCCATAATGTTTACAAAGATCTTATTATTTGTATTTTGAGAAGTAAAATAACGTGGCAGTGGCAGTGCTGATGGACTGTTAAGGAAATCAATAATTGTATGAATGATTAATATTTCATTACTCATGTTACTTTTTGTCAACAAATGGATGTTTTGTAATAAAACACAAATGCATAATTCAAGGAATACAAATAAGTGACTTGGAATGGTTATTTCACAGAGTGAGCCATGACTTTCAAGAAATCACTTCGTATATATAACCCCCGGTTGCAATTCATGAGCACAGAAATTCACTGATTGTAATTAATAGAGATTGAACCGTATTTTTGAAAAATTGTCCCTTTCGCGAATAGCGGGCGCGAAGAAAGGTACTAATAGTACTAAGTGGTTCTTGTTCTCTCTACTCGGCGCTACCTTAGCGAGACTTGATTTATGCGGACTGAGAGATTCGGGAAAGCCCTTTCGACACTTCATGGCTTGTGACCGTTTTCAATTTACAAAAAATTCAGAAGGGGATGGTTAGTAAGGGTTTCAAATTCATCTCAGGAAAGATGATACCGACACTCATCTCCATTAAACATGTGCAAGGAGTACCGGCATCGTGCATACGCGTTCTCTCTACCTTCTTTTCTACTCACTACTTGGTCTTTCCTTAGCACGAGGATGGGCAAATGCCCCGCAGTTGCTGTAAATAGCGCTTCTTTTTACAGACCTCTGATTTTTCATGGTTGCTTAGATGAGCACGTTTTTAACTCTGAAAGGCCAAAAAGACATATGAATATCTGACTTGAATGGGTTTGATTGACATATTCCAATGTTGTCGTTTTGAACTTTTTGCTATTGCCTCACGGGTGCTAGAAAGAGGGACATACTTTAATTGTAGATATGCCAAAATGGGGTGGCTAAGAGCGTTGTTTATACCCTTACGTTCCCCTGCAGATCAAGCGTCACAGTAACACCGCTTCTAGATGGTTTAGATCGAATTATCCAAGTGACCATTTAAGAGAGAGGGCACCACGTGAAATATGATGCCATCTCGTTAATGCTACTAATTTAAAGACATGGCTCTGTCTCTGTTAAACTAGAATTTCATTATTTCAGTGCAGAATTGAACCTGCGTTGAATTAAAAGTCTGCCATTGCTGAATACGAGGGAGTGTATTTTTGGTCTACCTTAAAGATATTATGTCTTTTTATTGTGTAGCTAAATTGAAATAAATTCAAATAAATAAATTGAATCATAAGATTTACCTGTATATGTATATGCACTCTAATCCTGCATGTGTTTCTCAAATCAATTTTGTGCGTGTATGTGTAAATAGTAAACAATATAAGTTTCTAATGCAAACTTATTTGTCAATATTGTAACGGTTTATGCCGGAGTCATTGCTCAATGTAAACACTTCAATTGTGGGAAATGCACCCAAAAGGCAGACACATCACCAAACACACTATTTATTATTTTAGGCTCTAACCCAGCAAACACAAAAACGTTTTAAAAACGTTTTAAATAAGTTATATTTTGGCTTTTGGTTTAGGTAAAAACGTTTTAATAACATTAAAATGTCGGGTTATATAAAGGTTATGATAACGTTTAAAACGTTTTGTATGAAAACACACTACAACAATATTTTTAAATGTTTTCAAAAAATGTTATTGTAAACTATTTTTGCAAACATTTTTGCAAAATATTGTGCCAATACTTAAAAAACATTATGTTAAAATATTTGAACCCAGGAAACACAGAAATGTTCTTAAAATGTTTTTTCAAAACCTTTTAATAACATTTAAATGTCGGGTTATATAAAGGTCATGAAAACGTTTTTAAAACGTTATTGAAAATATTTTGGGCAAACATTTTTCGCAAAATATTTTTTCAACCCCAAAATAACATTCTGTTTAAAATGCGTTGTATCAAGATTGTCAAGAATGTCTTGGGAATGTTATTAAAACGTTTTTATACCCTTTATATAACCCGATATTTAATCGTTTTCTGTAAAACATTTTCGTTTGCTGAGCAGTATATTATCAAAAAATGTTTTTTAAGGTTATGAAAACGTTTTATACTCTTAATATACCCTTTATATAACCCGACATTTAAACGTTTTTTGACAACCTTTTATAACCTTTTGCGAATGATGACGAAAACGTTTTGTGTTTGCTGGGAATATACTAAAGTAGTGTGAAGTAATTATGTTGTGAGTAATGGCAAAAATACCACCACTAACAAACATAATATCACAGAAAGAACACGAATAACAATAAAAACACGTGTTAATATTAACAACAGCAAACAATGGCAACACACTGCAATCAAGCAACAACAGTATTCAAAAAAATGTATCCATTAACAACGTGTATTCGGCACTTAAAACACCCCACATACATCACTACCCCTACCACTGCCACTACCACCGTCTTATAGCCCAATTACCACCACCACAACTACAAACATCTTCTCCCAAATCTGCAATTTTAATAATGTTCCTCATGCTTACGTTTTGCTGCTCAGATTAAGAGCAAAACACTGGTGTGTTTGATGGAGCCATTGCTCCCTGTAAATACCTAAATTGTGGAAAATGCATTCAAAAGGCAGGCACATCACCAAAACATACCATTTATCATTTCGGGCTCTAATATACTTAAGTAGTGTGAAGTAATTATGTTGTGAGTAATGGTCAAAATACCACCACTAACAAACATCACAGAAAAAACACGAATAACAAAAAAAAACCACCACAACGTCAAAATTAACAACAGCAAACAATAATAACATACACACTGTATACCAGCAACAGTATTAAACAACAAACGTGTCCATTAACAACGTGTATTAGCTACTTAAAACATCTCACACACATCACTACCCCTGCTACTACCACTAGCACCGCAGTTACCACTACCACAACGTCAAACCCCTCCTCTTCCCAAATCTGTAATTTTGTAATGTTACTGCTTATCTTTTGCTGCTCAGATTAAGAGCAAAGTAATTTGACGCCTGGTGTACCTGGGTCTGGTAAGACAACATTACCAGATTGATTTCAACAGCATACTTTTGGTGTTGCTCTTATTTTCATTTCTACGGACTATTGCAAAATGGTTTTACCTGCATATGTTTATGTACAATCTGCAATTTACACATTTTGCATATCTTCTGCTCTTAGATAGATCATCAAGATGAAAATAGGATATTTGAAGTCTGGTATACATGTGACTGGTAAGGCAAAATTGCCAGATAAATTTCTACAGCCATGCTTCTGTCGCTGCTATTTCTACTGGCTATTCTAAGATAAATAAGTAAATTAAGATTTATCTGTATATTTTTTGTATACATTTATCATATAAATTGTGTACTCTACTCAATTTTATACGAGTTTGTGTCTGTGGAATTCGGAAGAAACTATTATTTCCACAAGTACTATTGCGAAGAAGAGATTAAATCATAATAAACTACAACTGGTTTCTAATGCAGACTAATTTGTGAATATTTTTATGATTAAAATTGCCAGATGGATTGCCAAATGTACCAACAACAACACACACAAGCATCACAGAAACAACAAAAATAACAACAAAACACTACGTTAACATCAATATTAACAACCACCTGACAACACTGACTACACCCCCAACTACAGCATTAAACAACAAATGTTTATATTGATTAACAATGTGTATTAGCCACTTAAAAACAAAAAACACCACCATCGCTACATCCCCTGCCCCAATCCCAACCCACACCCCACCCTAGCCTTACCATTGTCACTACCACCGCCGAATAATAATAAAAACACGACGTCAGCATTAAGATTAACGACAGCAAACAATAACAACATACACACTGTATACCAGCAACAACAGTATTAAACAACAAATGTATTCATTAACAACGTGTATTAGGCACTTAAAACATCCCACATACATAACTACCCCTGTCACTGCCACTACCACCACCCGATGTTCCAAATACCACCACAAACACACAGAAATTCCTATTCAAAATTCTGCAGTTTTATAATGTTACTGCTTATCTTTTGCTGCTCAGATTAAGAGCAAAGTAATTTGACGCCTGGTGTACCTGGGACTGGTAAGACAACATTACCAGATTGATTTCAACAGCCATATTTCTGGTGTTCCTTTTATTTTCATTTCTACGGACTATTGTAAAATAAATAAGTAATTAAAGATTTTGAACATTTTGATTAATTAATGGACTTTAATCCTTATGTAAAATGTGGGCCGATTAAAAGAAAAATCATTATTTTCCAACAAAAACCTTTTGATTGTTTTTTAAAATGGTCTTCATCAGTGAATTACGCCATCACTATTTTCAACTACATCATATGCACAAGAGCGACTCTCGTTACAATGATCCATTGCCGGCTTTGAACTACTAGAGTAAAACTAATGATGTTAATCGGTTAGGTTTTTATAACAGCATTTATACTTTCGATAAGCGTTTTATTTCAGAGATGTTTAATCACATCCCCGTCAGTACAAATTACTATTAATGGAGAAGTGATAAAGTGTTGTTTTTTTTCGAATGAAAACCACTTTTTGATTTGTAAGAACGTAATCATTTATTTAGGTAGATTGAACAAGGTTACAAAATATAATCGATTTCAAATAACTCCGATCGTATCATTTTCGCCCTGCTTTAAGTGAACTAGGTGGCAACATTGAACCCGGATTCTGAGACAGTAACAGAAAAAGTCCTACTATTCAAGCAAACTACAAACTTGACCCCATTAACATTGAATGTGACGCCTTTAATGTAATGTAAGGTGTTACTTGACTATCCCATGATATGTAATATGCACAGTAAGCCGAATGCACTTGTGCAGCATAAACAAGATTCAGAAACCTAAGAATTTAAACTATTTCTACATCTTTAAATATTCTCATCATCAGTAACCATCTGTGAGATTGCTTGTAATTTATCTTTCGACGTGTGTCAGTTCATCAGTGAGGCAGACACTTAGATTGAGGCCCAATAGCCTAGCTCCTTAAGGATGCCCGCAGCATCACATTCGCGCCTTCTTCATCTGTATGCTCATCTTAACTGATGGCCATCTAGATACTGAAAAATCCCCAGTAGTCCAGGACTTGTCAGGAGAAAATAAGACCCTCACTAAACTTTTCTCTTATTCTTTATCCAAGCCGGGTGCAAGGTTCTTCCCCCGCAGTCAGTGGGGCCAAATAGGAGTATTTACTGCATTGTCAAGAGCAGCTGCCGGATCAGACATTACTTTGTATAATATTATTTTATAAGCTTGAGGCGATATAAAAAACAAATAGCTCTCTTGAATCGCAGATAATTCTATTCTCGATGCTAAATCAAGAGATTTCCTGGTTACGACTTAAAATCAGAAAAACCTATGGTCGTTCATGATGAAATTAAAGACCATAAGATACATAAAAAGTAGCGACGCGCGGTATAGGATAAATAGCCGAGGAGCCATAGAATCCTGTGCTTCCTTCTATGCGAGATTAAGAAACATCAGGCTCGTAAAAAACAGAACTGTTTTTGCTAGCATTCAGTTCTTATTTGAAGCAACCGCACATAGTCTGACCTCCCATTGCAACAAAGATCCACAGAGATTCATCGCCGTGAATTATTGAACGGCTGAATTGATCTCATTCTCGTAAAGTCGTAGACGGTAAACAGTGCCGTGAAACTCAAGTTGCACCTAGGGTAAACACACAGGGCATACACAGAAACCAGATATCTGCATAAATACATTCTAATTTTTCGCACGCGTTATCCCAGATCTCCTATTTATAATTTGTGGCTGCTTATGATTATTACCAGTGTTGTGTTTTCATAAAATTAATTACGAGATAATTAGAGATTTTATTCAAGCGATGGTGATTATTGTAACTGTGTAAATGTTTATGCTACGAATGACCAATTGGAAAATCCAAACAATACTAGGCATCTCAATTGCTCCTATTTTGAGCGGGAAAAGCAGTACGTCTGCGTTTATTTAAGGATATCACGTTGTCTTTAGAGTAGGGTATCTATCCGATCAAATGATTATTAATTTGCATATTTGGACTCTATTACACGTTTGCGTATCAATCTGCCGCTTTTTTACAAGGCCAAGGCGTATTACAAAGGATATCTATATAATAATACGCATCGTCTATCTGTCTATCTGTGTGTCTGTGTGTCTGTGTGTCTGTCTGTCCGCCTATTTTCTCGGAGACTAGGGGTCGCACGTTCCTCAAACTTGGTGGGTGGGTGCAGCTTGGTATGAGGAAGAACGAGTTTATATTTTTTAAGGTCAAAGGTCAAGGCCGGGGTCAAGTTCAATTGAAGTCTAATTTCAAACACTTTAAATGACAAATCTAGCCATGCCAATGTGTTGACCTTGGACTCTCAAACAAAAGTTTCCACGGTGACCTTTTCCTCAGACCTACGGTTAAGAGGTCAAAGGTCAAGAAAGGTAAAAACTTCAAATTGTCCCTATAGAGCTCAAACTTGGTGGGTGGGTGGACCTTGGACAAACAAATAAAAGTTTCCACGGTGACCTTTTTGTCAGACGTACAGTTAAGAGGTCATAGGTCAAAAAATGTAAAAATTTCAAATTGCTTCTATGAAGCTCAAACTTGGTGGGTGGGTGGACCTTGCACTAACAAATAAAAGTTTCCACAGTGACCTTTTCGACAGACCTACGGTTAAGAGGTCATAGGTCAAGATAGGTAAAAACTTCAAATTGCCCCTATAGAGCTCAAACTTGGTGGGTGGGTGGACCTTGGACTAACGAGCAAAAGTTTCCACGGTGACCTTTTCTTTAGACCTACGGTGAAGAGGTCATAGGTCAAAAAGGTAAAAATTTCAAATTGCCCCTATGGAGCTCAAATGTGGTGGGTGGGTGGACCTTGGACTAACAAACAAAAGTTTCCACGGTGACCTTTTCGACAGACCTACGGTTAAGAGGTCATAGGTCAAGATAGGTAAAAACTTCAAATTGCCCCTATAGAGCTAAAACTCGGTGGGTGGGTGGACCTTGGACTAACAAACAAAAGTTTCCACGGCGACCTTTTTGTCAGACCTACAGTTCAGAGGTCATAGGTCAAAAAACATAAAAATTTCAAATTGCTCATGAAACTTGGTGGGTGGGTGTAACTTTGGCCAAGGAAGCTCAGATTTGAGAGCGAAAGTCAGGTCAAATTGCAAAAAGCTGCAATTGAGCTCATCTGTGAGGACAGTGATCCCAGCCAAAGGACATACCCTAATTTTAAGATCTGCAAAAGCCAATAACCATGACAGCCGAGAACCGCGAAATACGGGTACCGCCTAGTGTTATAATATACTTCTTGTAGAGTCAATAAATGACTATTTGTATTTGATCAATTTTTCTTTATTTGAAAGTAACTTCTGCTTGAACATAACAGGTTTTCTTGATATTCTGCTTGAACAAAACAGGTTTCTTTCTTGATATATTTTTTTCTGTTGTATGACATTTTGTATGAATCATAGTTGCCAGTACAGCATGTAGCATTTAAGTAAATATACACACAGATTAGTAGGATATTGTACTTATCAATGTTGGTGTAGAAGATTCCTACTTGGATCAGAGATTTATGATAATCGCACGTTTTTTGAACTCGTAGGTGACGTACGTTGAAGGGACAATATTTATTTTGCCGATCACAAATGAAATCAATGTAAAAGCTTTAACACCATAATTTTGTAAAATGGTGTCATATTTCTCCATGAACCCTGCAGTAAAAACTTTAATGCACCATCACTTTGAACCCTCGTCACATATTTTCGTTTACACTATGGACCACAATGGCCTCATCCCAATGGCATAGTTCAATAACTTCAATAAAACAATAATAGTGTAAATTTTGACCTGAAGTTGCAGAGTATGAGTTTTTGTACCTAAATTGTCAAAGGTCATTCAATGAATGTACAAATGTATTGGGGTTAATGAATTGTGCCCGATAGATGAGCATGTTGTGGATCCTAATATTTGCTCTATAAGATTTTAAATCTCGGTACGCGTGGAAAAGCTTCTCTATACCAACCTGTTGGGGGAACAGAACAAGACGAGTACGGTCAACATAGTATTGAAAGCTTATGGTATACAAATATTGTCTTTCGGAAATATTGGTATATTCAGGGAAATGAAATGCCTTATCTGTACACTAACCCAGGGCAAAAACAAACGACTCATCTGCAGAAGGGAATCCCAGTGCAATAGCATATGACATGTCTCATATCCTTATCATTTTGGACGGTGGTGTAGTTATAAACAACGGACAATGGCCTCATCCCAATGGCATAGTTCAATAACTTCAATAAAACAATAATAGTGTAAATTTTGACCTGAAGTTGCAGAGTATGAGTTTTTGTACCTAAATTGTCAAAGGTCATTCAATGAATGTACAAATGTATTGGGGTTAATGAATTGTGCCCGATAGATGAGCATGTTGTGGATCCTAATATTTGCTCTATAAGATTTTAAATCTCGGTACGCGTGGAAAAGCTTCTCTATACCAACCTGTTGGGGGAACAGAACAAGACGAGTACGGTCAACATAGTATTGAAAGCTTATGGTATACAAATATTGTCTTTCGGAAATATTGGTATATTCAGGGAAATGAAATGCCTTATCTGTACACTAACCCAGGGCAAAAACAAACGACTCATCTGCAGAAGGGAATCCCAGTGCAATAGCATATGACATGTCTCATATCCTTATCATTTTGGACGGTGGTGTAGTTATAAACAACGGACAGACAATCATAATTATGGGATCGTCGAATCGTTGTATTAAGGGCTATTTCGAATTGTAATCAATAAAGAGAACATATTAATGCTAGGATGAAACCCAGTTAAATTGCTTTTTATTGATAGTTTTAAATTAGACCAAATGTTCTTTTTAGCTCTTGTCATTGTGGACCTACAATGCTGGCCAAAATGTGTTGGGACACTTATGGAAAACGTACACTTTATTAAGGCCTTATTTCCGTTATTTGTAACGTACGTGATGAAATGGAGGGTTTTTTGGTGTCAAGCCTATACATTTTCCTAACACCGAAATCCTCCCACTTCCCCAGCAATCAATGTTGGGTGCCACTAGGCAAGCGTGGCCAAAAAGTAGGATTCAACATTGACCAAGGGGGAGTGGGGAGCTTATTTACATAACCCTATCAAAACCGTCCCAACACTTGTGGCCAGCATTGTAGTTGGCACACCTAAATCAGCCCTATGCAAGTAATAATTATTAATGACAATCAATCAAATTTTCATTACATGTACCTAAAACTATTTGCTAAATGTTATTTTAGTTTATGCAAGTGAAATACGTAGTATTATAAATAATTATGTTGAACAATAAAGAATAAATGCACTAACATCATTGAGTTTGGACTGGTACAAAAATAAAGTTGTATACGCATTACGAACAAATGTAATTAACTTAACACACAATTTAACTTCATTCGGAAAAAATAGTGTATGTTAAATGGTTCAGAACTGACTTAATATTGAAAATTACAAATAAACTGAGAAACAAAATTACATTGTTATACAAATCATAATAAACACAATTTTACCTTCATTTTCACCTACTAGTACCTGAGCAAATATCAAGAAAGCGAAACTCAGGACGTGAGAACAATTCGTGAAAAGGCTGTGTGATTGAACATGGCCCTCTGTCGTTGAACTTGTGCAATGGCGTAGGATTGTTGTGGATCAGAGCTTGCGCGTTCCTGGCAACAGAGATGCCCAGGAAGCAAACAGTAGATCGAGATTTAAGCATACTTCATACATTACACTATGATTTAATACACTGGAGTGAATGCTTCTATTAGAATTCAGAATTCTACATGTAGAAGTCCGTGGAAAATCCGTGGTCCAGACTTACGCAAAATGCACACGCCAGGCTAGCTTAGCCTAGATCTATACTAAGCGGTTTTCTGCGCCATTGCTGAACCATGGGGCATCGTATCGTACATGTATAGTATTATAATTGAAGACCGAATTAAAAAGACTAGTGTGCGTCTGACGTCAAGGCAACGGCGCGGTGTGATTGGTTGCTGACCTGCGCATTACGTCAGTTTTGGTCTGATTGACAGGACAGACGCAAACTAGTCTTTTTAATTCGGTCTTCAATTATAGTATAACAGTTATTACCCGGGTTATTACCATAGTCTTCTCTATTGTATAAACAAGAAGTTCCTTTACCTTTTTTCTTTCATTGAACACCGCCGAAATGTATTTTAAAAACACTTAAAAACTATTTGGTGTGGCACCCCTATGTTTTTATTGTATTCTTTACTTTTTTTTTTTTTTTATTTGACATCACCAGGGGTTTACTCTTTTGTTTTCAAGATAATGTAAAAAAAAAAAAGAAAGATCGGTAGGAAAATATCTTTTACTCTTTTCTCTTTGATGTGACACCTACCGGAGTCATACCTGGTTTAATTCTCGAGATATTTAATTTTCAAAAGACCCTAATCGAGAATCTTGACCCGGGTCTTATGAGGGTGTCGCTTGAGTGGGGAAATGTTTTCATTTCTCTATAATTGAAGACTGATTAAAAAGACTACTTCGCGTATGACGTCCTGTCAACCGGACCAAAAATTTTGTTCTGCGCAGGTCATCAACCAATTACGTCGCGCCTTTGCCCTGACGTCAGACGTAAACTAGTCTTTTTAATTCGGTCTTCAATTATATTATTTCCTCTGTCATTTGACTCCATTCGGGGGTAATACCTTCTTGCCATTTCTAGATATGTCAATTTAAGACACCCTAACCTTAGTGAAAGTTATAGATAAACTAACAATATAGGCTGAAACCATTTCGTGGTTTAGCAAAATGTATGCTGACCCTAATAAAAAGAAGGAAATAGCAAGAAATATGAAGAAGCGAAGGAGGCCACTCCTAGCAATATTAAATATAACAATTTTACTCAGTCGAGGGATAAGAAACTAGAAATTCTTATCCCATGCTCCGATACAAAGCCTGTTTAAGGGCGTATTACACTAAATCACTGCGCGAAAGGTGCAATGGTGATGAGTTCCGGTTAAACGTAGGCCTATATGGCTACATGAGACAATGTGGTGTCCTTAGGGACCATGTTCTTTGTGAGGTTGGCATGTTCTGATTTAAATGAAAGATGCTAACCTATTAATGACTAAAATAGATATGAAATTATACAAATCGATTTCACAAGAAAAGTAGGCCCTGTCCGAATTACTGCTAACGGAACAAGTTTTAATGCTAGTTTTGGCGTTGAAATAGCGGCGTCGCTTTTCAACATTTTTAATAAAAAACTGAACCTGTAAAGTTCCCCAAAATTGAAGCTTAAATGAAATTTCAGTCCTTAATTAATACAGGGATGACGTTAAAAAGTGAAAAATATTGTCACGCCTGGTAGAAACGTCGTATATTATGTATTTTATGCACTGCTGCCACCTTCATAAATCGACACACTGACTGTACATGTATTAATCTATAGTGCTATTATACATGTACACAAATATTATATATACAGTACATACAGTGTATATATCTCGTCTTACGAAGGGGATGTCCACTGTCCAACCCCGTAAGGTTTTTCATTCGGCATACGTTAACGCTTGTTTACACCCAAATGACTTAGATAATCGTAGATACATCCTGTGCAGTATAACTTAATTAACGACCATAATACTCAGCATGCTAGCCATAGGTTTCAACATAAAAGTAGCAAGTTTTGAGATATTTTCTCAAAATATCACAAACTGTCTTAAGAGCTCTTGAACATAATTTTTTAGATGTGGCTCTATACCTCAAAAAATTGATTTTTCTGATATTTTGTGCAATGATGCATGTTAGGGTGTTGACTACTTGTGTGACTTAAAAAAATTCAAAAATCGGCTCGTTGCCATGGAAACGGCCAAAAACCAGATTCTGTCATTTTGGGCCAAATCGGCACTGAAATTAGTTAAAAAACATATTATTTCAAGTGTTTGCTACATCTAAGTCATATAATGCTGGATCATTACATTAAGTTCTTATAAAAGGACATCTATTCAGCTGATGATCAGCCTATTTAAAGGTCAAAAAGTTATTCTTAAGGGTACGTGCAGAGCCCATCTGTCAGGTGTATTTTCACTTTTTCAAAAAATGTCATTTTAGCACCCAAAATATCATCATGAAAATCGATAACCCGGTGTTGCCAGGATTTTGTCCATTCTAGTGTGGATAGTACAAGCTAGGTACTTTACATTTTAGTAAGAATCAGCTTGGGCAAATGTTACTTCTAAATACAGTGTTGCCAGAAAAACCGGTATTTCTGCAAATTGACATTTTGTCAAATTACGCCTTTTGTCACAATTTTGTGCATTTTGACAATAGTTTCCTTCAAGATGAATAAAAAAAAAAACCTTTTCATCTTTGTTAATACTGTAATAACTGAACTCAAAATTAGTGTTGCCAGAATTCTTGATAAAACACCCAATATTAGCATTTTACTGATAATATGATTTTTTTCTTGATTCTTTATTTAGGAAATGCTTATTTCTAATTCTCATACATCGAATGCACATAGTATAGATTGTTATATGAATGTTTAAACACTAGAGCACAAAATAAGTGTTGCCAGAATTCTTGCTAAAACACCCAAAATCATATATCTATATTTCTATGTGCCACGATCCAGTCCACTCACGCTAAAGTTGACAACGTCAAAATTTGGTATACTATCATCAATAGCTTGTCCTAAAAAGCGTTTTCAAATTTTGAAAACCACCAGTTCTAGTATTATCTAGTGCAAAGTTATGGTCAAGGTATATGGGTATTAATTTTGTTCTTTGTTTTCTATTGGATTTTGCCACCTTATTTTGCCAATACAATTACTGGTGACTTAAGCTAAGGCCATGATTTCTCCGTGATACGGAAAAACGGAAACATTCACGGGATTCAGGGTTTGCTCACAGAAATTTGAAAATGCCACAAAATAGTGAAAACTATGCAAAATGTCTACCTTTTGTGTTGATTTGCAAAATAAAAGGAAAGTGATCATTTAAGAGCAGTAATCAACCATTAAACAATCAATTGTAGCATTAATTCTAGGCCTTCGCTGCAAGACTCTGGCCATACTACAATAAGACAAAACACACTTTAAAATAAACATGTTTGTTTTAACTTTTCAAGGCTTTATGTGGAAGACGGAAAATCCAATTTGTAACACGGATTTTAAATTTTGTAACACGGAGAAATCATATCAATAATATTAAACATAATAAAGAAATATTAATATCAATAATAATCAAAAATATTAATATGAATAATAATCAAAAATATTAACATCGGTATCAATAATAATCAAATTAGTGATATCAATACCAATGAAAATCAAAAGTTTCCATATCAATAATAATCAAATATAGTAATATCAATATCAATAATAATCAAACAAATTAATATCGATATCAATAATAATCAAAAATATTAATATCAATATCAAGAATAATCAAAAATATTAATATCAATATCAAGAATAATCAAAAATATTAATATCAATATCAATAATAATCAAAAATATTAATATCAATATCAATAATAGTAAAAAATATTAACATCGATATTAATAATAATCAAAATTATTCAATAATAATCAAATATATTAATATCAATATCAATAATAATCAAACAAATTAATATCAATATCAATAATAATCAAATATATTACGGTAATATCAATATCAATACTAATCAAACATATTAATATCGAGATCAATAATAATCAAAAATATCAATATTAATATCAATATCAATTTTAAAATACTAAAATATTTTTGATTATTATTGATATTGATACTAATATTTTTGATTGTTATTGATATTGATGTTAATATTTTTTTGATTATTAGTGATATTGATAGTTTTGATTATTAGTGATATTGATATTAAAATTTTTAAATATTATTGATATTGATATTAATATTTTTTGGAAAATTATTGATATTGGTATTAATATTTTTGATTATTATTGATATTGATGTGAATATTTTTTATTATTGTCGATATTGATATTAATATTTTTTATTATTATTGATATCGATGTTAATATTTTTATTTTGGATTATTATTGATATTAACCCTAGAACTACAAAGTACCAACCCCCTAAGATTTTTTTCCGCTGTAAAAAACGCGCGCATTTACGCCCAAATGACCTAAGCTAATCGTAGATCCATCCTTTGGTGAGGCCCATTTTCAATGATTTTGATTTTGCTCATGTAAAATTATTATAAGCTACTGACTTTTTACTTGTTAGTTAGGTTGAAATAGTCATTTCCTTTTATATTTAGGAGAAAATTCGATCAAAATCGAATTTTTGTAGAATTTTTAGCCGAAAATCAATTTTGTCTATACTTTTGTACATAGCTGTTATTCCCAAATTTGCATGGGTGCCCTCACATTATGACGTCATAGCGACATTATGTGGGGAATGTTTGTACTTATTGGCATCACTGGATAGAGGAGACCCATAGCTATACATTGTTACCAAATATAACGGTATATGACGTTTATAATTGAAAATTAGGGGTGTTGCAACCCCCTTCGTAATCCGTGTTACAAAATATCAGGGCTTTAACAGTAATTCTAGGGTTAATGTTATTATTTTTGATAATTGTTGATGTTGATGTTAATACTTTTGATTAATATTGATATTGATATTAATATTTTTGATTATTATTGATAATGATGTTAATATTTTTGATATTATTATTAATACTGATGATAGTAAACCAAATTTTGACGTTGTCAACTTTAGCATGAGTGGACTGGATCGTGGCACATATAAATATATATATATATGATTTTGGGTGTTTTATCAAGAATTCTGGCAACACTTATTTTGTGCTCTGGTGTTTAAACAATCTATACTATGTACATTCGATGTATGAAAATTAGAAATAAGCATTTCCTAACCAAATCATCAACAAAAAATCATACTATCAGTAAAATGCTAATATTGGGTGTTTTATCAAGAATTGTGGCAACACTAATTTTGAGTTTCAGTATTTAGATATTTAAAGAGACGAAAAAGTGTTGTTTGTAATCACCTTGAAGGAAACTATTTGTCAAAATGCACAAAAATGTGACAAAAAGGCGTAATTTGGCAAAATGTCAATTTGCAGAAATACCGTTTTTTCTGGCAACACTGTGTTTAGAAGTAACATTTGCCCAAGCTGATTTTTGCTCAAATGTAAAGTACCTAGCTTGCACTATCCACACTAGAATGGACAAAATCCTCGCAACACCGGGTTGTTGATTTTCATGATGATATTTTAGGTGCTAAAATGACATTTTTTGAAAAAGTGAAAATACACCTGACAGATGGGCTCTGCACGTACCCTTAAGAATAACTTTTTGACCTTTAAATATGCTGATCATCAGCTGAATAGATGTCCTTTTATAAGAGCTTAATGTAATGTTCCAGCATTATATGACTTAGATGCAGCAAACACTTGAAATAATATGATTTTAACTAATTTCAGTGCCGATTTGGCCCAAAATGACAGAATCTGGTTTTGGCCGTTTCCATAACAACGAGCCGATTTTTGATTTTTTTTAGTCACACAAGTAGTCAACACCATAACATGCATCATTGCACAAAATATCAGAAAAATCTATTTTTTGAGGTATAGAGCCACATCTAAAAAATTATGTTCAAGAGCTCTTAAGAACCATTGAACCAATACTAGGCTTGTTTGTACTCATTTTAATGTATTTTTCATGCTGATTCCAAATATGAGCATGATAATTTACAATTTTTGAATTTTCGATTAAAAAAACAACAACATGTCGTCTGCAGTCGACACCCGCGTGGCGAGAGTTAAGGGATCTAGAATGAGCGTTTATGGCGTTTCGACAGTATTTTTTGTGGGACATGAGAGCACCTCAGACTTATCGAATTGCATTCTGAATACGAAGCATGTCTTTCTGATTTCAAATAATTTTCATTTTTGAAATTCACGATATAATACTAAATTTTATGACAAATTATTAAAATTTGATATTTTCAATTTTTGATATATAACAGTCCTCGAAATAAATTTTATAAATCTAATGACATATTCTTAAAGTGTATGTAGGTGGGATGAAAAGCCGACGATCAATTGAAAATTGTGACCTTTTATATTGAAGATATGGATTTTTTTCCCAAAAATACCTTCTTTTTTTTTGGTGTTTTGGGAAAAAATCCATATCTTCAATACGAAAGGTCAACATTTTCAATTGATCGTCGGCTTTTCATTCCACCTGCATACACTTTTAAGTATAAATCATCAGATTTATAAAGTTTACTTCAAGTACTGTTAAATATCAAAAATATCAATTTTAATGATTTGCCATAAAATGTGTATTACATTGCGAATTTCAAAAATCAAAATTATTTGATATCAGAAGGACATTCTTCGTATTCAGAATGCAATTCGAAATGACTGATGTGCTCTAATGTCCCACAATAAATACTGTCCAAACGTTCATACCCCTTCCCTTAAAGACCGCCCATCAAAAACAAAGACCTTAAAGACCGACCATCAAAACGGGGGGATGAAGCCCACCATAGGTTTCTACGAAAAAATCCATGGTTTTTATTTTGCTGTTTTTAAATTATTCTAAAGTATCATGGACTTCAAACTTGGTAGTTAACATGGCCATGGTTAAGATAGAAATAGACATTTCCTTTGATATTTATTTTGATATTTCCTTCGTATTCTGAATGCAATTCGATATGTCTGATGTGCTCTAATGTCCCACAATAAATACTGTCCAAACGTTCATACCCCTTCCCTTAAAGACCGCCCATCAAAAACAAAGACCTTAAAGACCGACCATCAAAAAGGGGGATGTAGCCCACCATAGTTTCTACGAAAAAATCCATGGTTTTTATTTTGCTGTTTTTAAATTATTCTAAAGTATATGGACTTCAAACTTGGTAGTTTATATGGCCATGGTTAAGATAGAAATAGACATTTTCTTTGATATTTAGCATGGTTTTTTAAAGACTTTTTAGGCAAAAAATACATTTTGACTTTTATGTAGTATTTTCCAACTGACTGGGTAGTCTACACTTTATGACGTCATAGCCATTATATCAGGTACATTTATAATTATTTTGGTATCACTGGACTGAGGATGCTCATCATTAGGAAATGAATTGGGAGAAAACCTTCTGTTAATAAAATACTATGCTGAGCCACCAGCCTGGGTGGCTCACGCTCCAGTAATTTCAGATGATTGAGCTCAGTAATACATCAAAGAATGTCTTCCAATTCATTAAAACAAATAGATAATCAGCTTATCGGATTAAAAGCTTAGACAATGTAGAGGGAAGGTCTTGCTGCTCAGCGAGTGTTTGTAATTATCAGAAGGTTTTCTCCAAATTCATTCTCTAATATGATAGCTATACAATGGTACCATTCCAATGTGCGTATGGGCACTTTATATTCGCGCATTATTCACTCGAAATTAATCTTTTATTCAAATTTGATACTACAAGTTTAGTTTCGTAATTTCTTGGAAGTGTACATTGTTGATAAAGTCAAATTTGAACATTATCCATATATTTATCCCCTCGTATGTTGCTGTCACGTTTTGTGTTGCCTAATTCCATCTGACACCAAGATGATGCTAAGAACCAAATTTGATATGTTCCAGGCGTATATCCTCGCTTCTCGGTGAGCAGTCCAAAATCTCGTCCCGTGAGTTTCTTTCTAAAAACATTGTTCCCAACATTCTCACCTGAGGATCCACCCAATGATATTTGCAATCATTAGAAATTTGGCGCGAAGGTGAATGACTCTCTGAATGCTCCCCGCGTTTTCACGTCTTTGGCGCGCACCAGGGTTTAAAATCGTCTCTAATTATACAAAGACAAAAAAGTTAGCGTGGACCAATTAATGGAAGACACAGTCAGTGTCCTACCGTGTAAGCTTTGCTAGCTGGAGGATGCCCAGCAGAGCCAAGTTACATTCGCAGGTGCGGAGGTGAAAAGATTGTAACATGAATGGAATGTCTCCACGCAGACATCTATGATTCTAATGAGCTCAATTGTTTTTATAAGGAGATCAGATGCTAGTGTTATAATTATCAATGGTACTTATATTTAGTGTGCCAGTTATATATGCTTTTGAATATGTTTAGTAATAGTATTTGATAGTTTTTCTGATATTTACGTAAATCTTCTGATCCCATACTACTACATAAATAATAACTATACATTTTAATTTACGGACTAAAATTCGCGCCGTCGCATACGCTCTAATTACGCGTTAATCCTGTAACCTACTAAACCGAATCCGACCCAGAAGTGTATTTTTTTCTAACAGTCTATAAAAGAAATGTTAACGTAATATTATTTTACATCGTCTATTGTGATTATGCATTGTTTTATGTTTGATGTGTAAACTACACAAATGCTTTTTGTTTTCAGGGTTCAAATTCAAAAAGGCAATCGATGTAATTATGTTTAATGACCAAGCAGTTGAAGTACTTATGTTAGTGTTGAAGTACCACCCTAATTACGTCAAGTTTGCGAGTAAGAATTAAATACTAGTACATGAAAGTCAATGTGCACCAGAAAGTACTATTTTTAAATTGTTACATATCACTTGACATTTTGTTCTTTTAGTGTAAGTGGACATGCGGTTAACAATGGTTAAGAATTAATATTAGAGGTACGTACGTATAGTAATTAGTATTCATACTTATGAATGTTTAAGTCATGCGCTTACAATACATTATGTATTTAGAGTAAGTCACGTTATTTCACCATCACTTCCGGGTCATCGACAAATAATAGGGTCTTTGATAACTATGATCACGATGACATCATTTCTAGGTGAAAGTGTAAAACTTACTGGAGTTCAGCTCACATAAAAGTTTGATCAGTGTAGAACTCACTAGGACCCACAACATGCTCATCTATCAGGGCACAGTTCTTTAACCCCAATACATTTGTACATTTATTGAATGACCTTTGACAATTTGGGTACGAAATCTCACACTCTGCAACTTGAGGTCATATTTTGCTCTATGATTCTTAAATTGAGGTTATTGAACTATGGCATTGGGATGAGACCATTGTGGTCCATAGTGACTGTGGTTTGGCAGATTTGGATTATCCCGCTGTGTATCTCTATCATACATCTGTGTAATTTGGTTCCTTAGAACTCGATATATTATTGCTATTTCTTGGAAATTTAAAATGTACTTTTATACATTTTATACTCAGCCGCAATTCTTGTAATAATTATATTTTCTGGGTCTAGCCAAGGATGATCGTAATTTTAATCCTCAAAATATTATTGTAATTTTAATCCTCGAAATATTTACCTTAAATACAAATGATCTACTTACCGTGATTTCTTAATTCGACAAATTAACTACTTAATGTAGTTCATTACTTTGATAATTGCCTTAACAGTTAGTTTGCTTTTTAGGTTTTGTTCATCGCTTAGCATTCTTGACATACGATACGTCTAAGTTTCAAATTGTTATTTAAGAAAATATTCAATAATGTCCGTTGGATATTGATTCTGTGTATAAGGTCACATTCATATTTACCCTCATATAACAATTAATGTCCAACTGATATGTAATGATCACCTGTGTCATGTTCGCTATCTCTACTCTCCCAGCTAAAAATGCAGTATCTGCAATAAATTACAAACTACATACTTTCTTTTTTACTGGGGGGGGGCAGTTTCTTAATCATACTGCACACAAAGACAGTATGTAGTAGCCACAAAATAAGCAATGACCCAGATACAACGTTTCATAAAGTTATATTGCACGGTATGTGCCTACCAAATAAAAACGCATTGTCTGTGCTGTTTGTTTACATGTGGATACTACATATTGGCTTTGGGAGCAGTATGATTAAAAAACTGTCCCTCAAGTAAAAAGGGAGTATGTGTTTTGTATTTCTAAATACTGCGTTTTATGTTGAAGGGCAGATCTTATGATACACTCTTAAAAATATTTTACTCAACTTGAGTAAATAGTTCACAACTCGACAAATTGAGTAAAACATTACTCGAATTGATTAAACAATACCCAACATTTAACACATATTTATAAATAATACCTACATTTGAGTCATTTTCTACTCATTTTGTTGAGTTGTGACCTTTTTACTAAAGCTGAGTAAAATATTTTAAGAGTGTACAGGCTTTACATGATTTTGTGTCATTCATTCTATGAATGGGCTATTCCAGAAAATTGATGCACACCCTCAGTAGAGGAGTTCGAATTTCCGGACTTTTTGTACAGTTATGATTGTTGAAAATCCAGACTTTCAACATATTCAAAGTGTCCAAAAAGGCAAAAAATTCATCATAATAATAATTTAGTTCAAAACTAATCTTCTTAATTTTGACAATAAGTAACGATAAAGTAACGCGCTTTGTGTAATAAGGTGGCTCATTGAGGTTAATTAATATTAATAGTAATTAAAATATTCACTCAGTCCGGCTCAAATTCTGTTCCCCGAACCTCGTCTTGTTTCTATTTTTATTCAACCTAAATGACATATTTCCACATGAGATTTGAAAGTGATACCAATGGTGTCTTATAATGAGCAGCAATAAAAATAGCACTCAAATCATACGTTAAAAGGATGTAACTATACGACAAAATATATCATACGTTAAAAGGATGTAACTATACGACAAAATATATCATACGTTAAAAGGATGTAACTATACGACAAAATATATCATACGTTAAAAGGATGTAACTATACGACAAAATATAAATGATACGTTAGAAGGATGTAACTATACGACAAAATATAAATGATACGTTAAAAGGATGTAACTATACGACAAAATATAAATGATACGTTAAAAGGATGTAACTATACGACAAAATATAAATCATACGTTAAAAGGATGTAACTATACGACAAAATATAAATGATACGTTAAAAGGATGTAACTATACGACAAAATATAAATGATACATTAAAAGGATGTAACTATACGACAAAATATAAATCATGCGTTAAAATAATGTAACTATACGACAAAATATAAATCATACGTTAAAAGGATGTAACTATACGACAGAATATAAATGTTAGGAAGAGACAATTAGGGATGAAATCAAAACTCAACCGGCGGTTGACCGTCGGTTCCGTTACAAACAATGGAAACCTAACGGACCCGGCCGGAACCGGCGGCCAACCGTCGGTCGAGTTTTGATTTCACCCCTTGGCCGGAATTTAAGTATAAAAAGCACAATTACATAATTTTATAGCACTCTTTTTATTTGAATATTGTTCAATTACCCAATTTGTCACAATTTATAATTATATACTAGTATATTACATAAGCTCTATTGTTGTAAAATCTTGCACATTTTCTTTGTTTCTCTGATTAGAAATGGTATGTTGGGATGGGGGAAAATGAGGAAGCTTACCGGGCTTTACCATAATGTTGGTCTCCTTCCTAGATGCCAAGCTTTACTGGGCTTTGTTGGTCTCGTTCTTAGATGTCAGTCTGATATGTCAGTGTCTCATCAGTCACCAGATGAAGCAGTCGCATGAATCTAGTGATAGAGCCGCCTCCTCAGTCATTTACAACTCGTAACCGTAAGTGTGTATACAGTAATTACGGTATCCCCAATGACCTGCAGTCATTTGAAGAGGCCCAACTAGCATGAAATCATTGGGGATCCAGCCTAGAAAAGACATCGCATTATGCCGTAATTCCTTCTCTATGGAGATTTTTTGGACGTGTACAATGTATTATAGATAGAGTGAAGATAAATGCCAAACCCAAATGCAAAAGATGATAGATGAGTATTTTATTTAAATAATCTGAGAAAATGGTTATAATATGATGAATAATATTACTATAGGGTTTGTTTTGACATTATATAAGAATAACGAAGTGCTTGCCACTATACTCGCCACTGGCAGAATATGATCACTCTGCGCTAATTAAACATAAATATTTAACTATACCATGATCATTTATTTGTTTTTGGTTTGTTTATTTTTATTTATTGCTTTTGTTGTTGTTGGGATGTTGTATTGTTATTATTTTTTTTTGCTTTGTTTTTCTACCGACTTCTGCCAATCTTAGATATTCCTAACCCAACACAAAACATGATTTTGATGATGTGGTAAATAACTGCGTCATTACGTTTCGCAATGTGACAATCCGTCCGGTTTCCATTGTTTAGAACAATAGAAACCGGACGGAACCGGCGGTCAACGGCTGGTCGAGTTTTGATTTCATCCCTAAACGGTTACAATGTTTTTCCTTAACTTATGCAACTATGATTGATTGAGCACTGACCGCCAGTCCTAAGGTTCGTTAGTACAAAAATAAAGTTCGCTCGTCCGAAAAAAAAAAGTTTGTTGGTCCGAAAAATAAAAACGGTTCGCTAATCCTAAAGTTAGGGTTAGGGTTAGGATGAGGGTTAGGGTTAGGGTTAGGACAAGCAGACATTAGGACTGGCGAATATAGACCGACATTATTACTATCAGTATTTGTTTTTATCTGTATTTTATCATTAGTATGATTACAAAAATTAGTTATTACTTGATTTCTGTTTTGAATCATTGAATATTAAACTTGAATGCATCATATACAGTGTTTTATTTTTATTTTTTTAATAATTAAAGTAATGACTCTTGAACTGTATGGAGAGTTATATGCAAGCAAGTTTGAAGCTGCCTATTCTAGTCTCGATTGTCTAGACTTTTAATGCATGCTTAAAGTCATGGCATAGTAAGAAGGGTTGAATCGTACCAAGAATATAGAAGCAATACTTAGGTTACTTCTGTTTTATATTTATAGTCAATTATAGGTTGTGATCTGATAAAATAAAAACTGAACTTTATACGACATGCAAACCTCTCTAATAATATTGTAGAACCAACGGACGCAATCTTTGTCTTACTCTGATTATAATTATGCTGTTGGTTGTCAGTCAATATTCATGAAGGAGTGCATTGTGATCCAGTACCAGTAAACAGAATTTTGGAAATAAATCTAATACTTGAATTTACTTTTTGCAAGCTTGCAACGTTGCGTCTAAAACGGCCAGACTTCATCAGGCAACTGACCCGTTGGACTGGTCACGTGATAGACAGGTAAGTATCGTCCCATGATCAAGCTTGATGAGATACGTCAAAGCGGAGTCCCCTCTCTCCTGTTTAGTGAAGGGACTTGGCCATCAAGACGATACCTATCCCTTTGTCACGTGACCAGTCCAACGGGTCAGTTTTGTGATGAAGTCTGGTGAATCCAGACGCAGCGTCACAAAATTGCAAACGGTAAGTTCTCCCAGCAAACACAAAAACGTTTTAAAAACGTTTTAAATAAGTTATATTTTGGCTTTTGGTTTAGGTAAAAACGTTTTAATAACATTAAAATGTCGGGTTATATAAAGGTCATGATAACGTTTTAAAACGTTTTGTATGAAAACACACTACAACAATATTTTTTTAATGTTTTCAAAAAATGTTCTTTTAAACTATTTTTGCAAACATTTTTTGCCAAATATTTTGTCAATACTTAAATAACATTATGTTAAAATATTTGAACACAGCAAACACAGAAATGTTCTTAAAACGTTTTTTCAAAACCTTTTAATAACATTTAAATGTCGGGTTATATAAAGGTCATGAAAACGTTTTTAAAACGTTATTGCAAATATTTTGGGCAAACATTTTTCGCAAAATATTTTTCAACCCCAAAATAACATTTTGATTAGAATGTTTGGTATCAAGTTTTCAAGAATGTTTTTGGAATGTTATTAAAACGTTTTTATACCCTTTATATAACCCGACATTTAAACGTTTTCTGTAAAACATTTTTGTTTGCTGAGCAGTAGATTATCAAAAATGTTTTTAAGGTTATAAAAACGTTTTATACTCTTAATATACCCTTTATATAACCCGACATTTAAACGTTTTCTGACAACCTTTTATAACCTTTTGCGAATGATGTCGAAAACGTTTTGTGTTTGCTGGGCTGGTATTAGATTTATTTCCCAAATTCAATATTCATGTACATCAATCGACGTCCAGTTGGTGAATTGTGTGACTCGATATATTAACCCTAACACCAGTAAAAACCACAAAATACCACGATGAAAAATTCATAACATGCATGCATCCCAGGGTCTGCGATGACGCAATCACCCGAAGTGTGATATGCTCACGGAATTGCTGGCCGGGCAGCAATAACCCGAGCAGCTACCGGTCCGCGATCGTTCGCTTGGCATGCGAGGGGTCAAAGGTTCGAATCCGGGGGTGCCAAGTCAAAATTCTTCTTCTTCTTGAAAAATTCGGATCTTCTCTGACTTCCGATACCAAAAAGCATGGGTCAGTGTTAGGGTTAAAGCAGCAAGTGTTTTGCTTGTAATGCATGGATATAAAAGCTTTCAAATGGCTGCCTTGGGTTGTAGCATTGTACTGGTAAAAATGTCTAAAGTGGAGCGTTCTGAAATGGACAAAATAAACGTTAACGCCACCTATATAATAAATAATATACTATATGTATCATAATAATATTTCCATTGAAACACACTAGCTAGATTAAACATATTATCTGACGTGAAGATTAGCGCTAGGTCCATAAACATGCATCTGGCAGCTCATCGACTAGCTAATTCATCCAGTTTATTTAAATGATGCGCCTAAAAGCAGGTGGGTGGCAACCAATCTTGCATCAACGGTTTGAGTTTGCTTTTATGTGCTTGCTACCACCCAAACATCCATTTGGGTTTACGTCTGAGAAAATGGTTGCCACTTTGCCAGGTAGGCGCTTACACATGACTTTCTTTTAATCACTTATTGATACTCTCGTGCCAGGTCCAGCGTTTATATTGTTGGTGGAGGTATTAATTTAATGGCGGAACCCTTTTGTCCGAAATAAAAGATATATCTTGTCAGCAATACCAACAGAACACACGTAAGTGCCCGGATGATGACCGTGTGCTAGTACAACAACTATGCGTTAAAAACACACTTTCATTGACACTTCAAATCATAATTTACTCTGTCAATTAGCAACTAACTACAAATTAATTTTGCGTTACGTAATGTATTTCTATTTATGTTTATAAATATCCTTGGATATGGAACCAGACAAGTCGTGCAGTGTTCCCTTAATTTTTGCTTTAATTGCAAATTTGTAATTATGTGAATTTGTAATTATTGCTTCTCTGAAACAAAGTTAAGTTGCTTAGTTAGAAGACTATACACTCTTAGAAAAAAATGGTTCTGTTCTTGAGCTGTCCTGTATGTGGAACCTTAAATGGTTCTACAAAGAAGAGAAAGAACCATTTCAGACCTGAAAAGGGGTTGGAAAGGTCAGAAAGAACCATTTACCTGAAAAGGGTTCTGGAAAGGTCCGAAAGAACCATTTTTGGTTCTTTAAATTTTCTTTTGAGGGTTATACATACAGGACAGCCAAGAACCCTTTTTACTAAGAGTGTACCGGAAACAAAGCTCGGTACCAATGCAGAACATGGAAGGGTAAATATTCTGTACCCTCATCGTCTCTTGAACTCCGTAAATTTCCCGAGTATACTCTAAACTCTGGCGTTCAGTATTCAGTGCATTTCATTATTGTTCGGTACCTAGCAAACACAAAAATGTTTTTTAAACTTTATAAACATGTTATATTAGTATTTTGGGTTTGGTTAAAACGTTTTAATAGCATTTAAATGTCTAAAAATATAAAGATCATAAACATGTTTTTAAAACGTTAAAAAATATGAAAAACACTGCAACAGCATTTTCAACGTGTGGTCAAAATGTTATTGTAACATATATATTTGTTGTCAAACATTTTTCCAAAATATTTAGTTAACGCTTAGATAACATTTGTCAAACATTTTGCAGCAAGTTGCAAAAACACTTTTGAATGTTATTAAACCATTTTATTTACTTTATATACCCTTATATAACGCGACATTTAAATGCTTTTTGTAAAACGTTTTGTGTTGGCGGGGCAGTGTTCTCTGTTAAACTCAATGGAGTAGAGTTGGGTAGTGTCCTCTGTTCTATGGATAGTGTCCTCTGTTCTATGGATTAGAGCATCCCATGTATTCTGTTGAGTTCGGGTTCCTACTTCCTATATCCTTACTCGAAGAATTTTGTAACAGCAATAATTTGTATTTCATTGAGTTAGGGAATGTACTCCATATCCTTAAAAGAGTACGGGAATATTATTGGCTATAGAAGTGATGTAACAACCGGATTAACTACCATAGCAATAGGTTAAGACAATTGTTCAATATATCGCGCTGCACTAGTACGTTCACGCGGTACCTCTGCATTGAACCATGTCATGCTGACTACTCGCACCTGTAAAGTTATTATCTTTGAAAAGAGCGGTATTGTATTCAATCTATGATTGCAGACCTACACAGGTGATGAGTGCCACCTGCCTGTAGTGCAGGGCGATATATTCAAAACTTGTTATGGTATTTAATCCTGTTACGTCACTACTTCTACGGCGAATAGTAATCATGTGTTGGAGGTCATTATCTTATTATAAATATAAGCATGTAATGATATATTATGTACGTGAATGACAGAGTACTGTTCTCGTGCAGTTTGTGGTCATGTTCTCGGGATTATTAACAAAAGCTCAAATTTATCAGGAACCTATTGCCAATAACTTACGTTTAAGAAAAGCATAATTAAAGGCGATCATTAAACGTGTGCAATGCATGATACATTGTAAGTTCATCATTATTGACCAAAAATTAATTTGTAGTTAGTTGCTGATTGACAAAGTCAATCTGATTTGGAGTGTCAATTGAAGTGTGTTTTTAACGCATAGTTGTTGTACTAGCACACGGTCATCATCCGGGTACTTACGTGTATCTGTTGATATTAGATATATTTCGTATCAAAAATACGCTACTTAATTGTTGCCATTCACTTTATGAAAACAACAGGATTCAAAAAATCTATAGTCCGTTCACTATAAGATGGTGCATGACCTTTGGAAAGTACACGGATCCCCAAGGAGACAAAGATAAAATGGTATACAAAACTTTCGGAAAATGTGTGGTAGCTTTAGTGAATGTTTCCAAAACATGATGTCCGTCCTTTTCTGAAACAAAATTATTGACATTTAAGTGATAAAAAAACTGTTCATGTGCAATCTTATACTGAATAGACTATACAAATTCATGCCTATATCGAGATGCTGTTTGTGTTTATATAATACATCCAGATATTTACGTTTTATTATTAAGAAATAAATATTTAACACATTGTCAAATTTATTTTTTACCTTGAATCAATACTTTTGCAAATAAATAGAGCGACACAAGTAAAAACAAATATATAATGGCTTTCGCGTAAAAGGTGCTGCATTCGTGTGCATGCATATAGTTTTAGTTTAAAAGCCACACCACATAGAGCCAGTCAATTAAAATTTCTTTCCACATAGGTCCACTTACAATGCGACCCCTTAGTCACGGCTCTACATTTATAATGTAAAATTTCTCCCCTTTTATTGTTTAGATAACACGAGGTAAACCCAGGTTGTCGTCCTCTGACGAAAATACCAAAGAATTGTGTGTCATCATTTGGCATGTATGGTGTCATAGGCTAGAGTCAAAGTTTATGTAGGCTGTTCCCTATGGGTTCCCTTCTTTACCATTTCTTTTGGAGGTGTGTCATATCATAGGTGTCTAGATTGGGTCTAATAAGTTTAGAGAGTGTTGAACAGAATTTATAAAGATCTAAGGGACCGATC
The DNA here is from genome assembly GCF_039555335.1 of Amphiura filiformis. Classification (NCBI taxonomy): domain Eukaryota; kingdom Metazoa; phylum Echinodermata; class Ophiuroidea; order Amphilepidida; family Amphiuridae; genus Amphiura; species Amphiura filiformis. The sequence continues at coordinate 71,706,118 of NC_092632.1, read as the reverse complement.
GTTATTTACGGCAGGGGGGGTAATGGGCGTTTTGGAAAAAATATCGACAACAAATTTCGCGTTCCCCCCTCGCGTCCGCTCAAAATTTTCGGATTCCCCCTTGTTTTCCCGAATTTCTCCATTTAAAACTTAACATTCCCCCCTCTTGGTTCAACGAAAAATTTCACGTTCCCCCCTCAAGACCAAAAAAAAAATTCGGATTCCCCCCTCAAAACGCCCATTACCCCCCCTGTCGTAAATAACGATCACTCCCTAAAACGAGTCATTGGATGTTCTGGAGGTGATAAAATGGATTATTAATGATTCAATAAAATGGTAATCACTTAGTTACCAGCAATGATCAAATGGTGAAACCTTACACTAACAGTGGTATTCGAAAGCACTTTTTTTTACATGTTAAGGTGTTTCCGGGTTTGGTAAGGCCGAGTAAAAAAAATACATGTTTCTCGTCCACGTCTGTATGTCGAATACCCCAAATATGGTACCAAATACAGGTATTTATCGCCGTTTTCCAATAAAAATAGAAAATAAAAAGCCCCTCATCCTCCTAATTTTCAAAAACCCGGACGAGAAACATATTTTTATTTTTACTTGGCCTCATTCTTTGAAACAACATGTCATCGAGAACGTCCTGACAAAAAACTTTCTATTTTTAAATTCTTTTCTTTGAGCTTCTTGAAACAGTTCAAGTATGATACACAATTATCGCTATGTAAACTGCATAATGTCATGTATTTAGGTGTTATTTACTATTATAATTCTTACGAATAAAAATACACGAGCTTATGGCGTATGAATTAATATTCATTATTATTCATTTTTTTATTGAGAATTGGCCTACATTTCTTTAGTTTAATATTATTACCACAATATAAATGTGTCTTTTACCAAAAGATCTTTTTCATTGTAAAGTCTTGTGTTGAGCGACAAAAAGCTCTTTAAGATCAATTTCTTATTCTGTACCTGGCAGTAGTACCTCTAGTCTAGTTCAGAGGCAAACATGGTAAACGATAAACGAAGACCGAATGACTGCAAAAGGCATATAAAGGTGCGTCACCTAGCTAAAGAAAGTTGTTGCATTCAATTAACAGAATGTAATAGAAAATGTCAACTTGACAAGCAGAATCAAACCATCAGAATATTGTCCATTTTACATCGAAAAAACTTCGTGTGATGGCATCGAATGTCATTGTTACACTTCGTTAACTGAAGTTATACCAGCTGTCGTCTACAATTAGCCTAGATGGCAAATGTCGGCCGTATGGACGGTGGGTTGGCATGCAAGCACACCTATAGCTAGCCCGCTTACTAAGTACCTCTTAAAGGAGGACGATGTGATACCTATAAATAGTAACTAGTAGACACTTAAAGGTATTTGACCTGTAAGTAACAATAACTATGATAACGCAAATATGGTAGAGCAAAGTTAGGTCACAATCTAAGCGATATGTAAATGTATTATTCATGGGCAATCCACAAATAAGTGAAAAAAATTATAATATCAATAATGTAATATCAATAACATTGTTATATCAATAATATGATGTTGATTATCCCTAAATATATTAACGTATATTATACACGCATATAGCGCCTATAATTTACATCATCATCCATCATTTATTTTTATTTAAAGGTGTTTGCGATTTAAAGTATTAAGGTCCGTTCATACTACCACCGCATTTGCGATGCGTTGCTTTGCGATGCGATGCGTTGCCGCACTGCATCGTACTGCAAACTACTGCATTGCGATATCGCAATAAAGTTAAATACATTTTAACTTGGAAATGCGACGAGTTGCGTTGAGTTGCGGCAAAAAGTAATCGATATATCGGCATCGCAAAGCAACGCATCGCAAATGCGGTGGTAGTATGAACGGACCTTTAGACTTGAGGACATAACAATGTTATCTTACCACTTGCAGGCACTGCATGCTGCACGAATCATAAAACTTCGTAAAATAGATCACGTGATTTGCAGTACGAATGTTTGGTGTAAAATAAGGCCTATCTGCAATAGCTGCCATGTGTAATATGTGTATCAGATTGAATGCAGAAATTGTCAAATAGCCTATAGGGCAGCTATTACAGAGAGGTCCTTTTTTTGGGTAGATGTCTCATATAAGACAGACCATCACGATATGCTAATTAGAGTCAGGGGTTAGGGTTAGTAACCCCTGACCTTAATAAGCATAATCGTGATGGGTTGTCTTAAACGTTACTTTGTTAAATAAATCATTATAGCCCTATACCATTTTTGCAACAAACCCTCTTGTTATCGTGTGTAGACAATCATATGTGTGTATGTACGATTTCCGTCAAATTTTAACCAAAAATGATGAAAATACTATTATCATTAACTGCCAGGACGGGTTTCTATCCGTTTTAAGCAAAGAACCTACATCAGGGGTGTGAAATTTTAAGCTGATTTCAGCTTTTTTATTGCTAACATTTACGCGTTTTCATTTATTTTCAGCCCATATTTGACGTTTTTACGCTGCTTTTACGCTGTTTTTCAGCTTTTTTTGTGTGTAATTCTCAGCTTTTTTGGTCTGATGCCTCTCACACCCCTGCTACATAACTACACAAGCCAGTGTTTACCTTGGTAACAAGAAATGTACCTCACATCACATACATGGAGTTCTTTAAAAAAATGAGGACGGGAATATTCCAAATAAATATTCTGACCATATTTTCCACATTGTGCTCCATTTTATCACTGGAATTTGTCTAATTAAGGTGTTGTAAATACATGACGGACGTCCTGTACTTTAAATGTTGACCGGCACTGTTTCAGATCGATGTTACACATGATGGATGACAAGTTTCATAGTGATACGTGGATGAACTGACCTCAATCCCGGATTTTCTTTAATATTTCTAATAGTTTTTTTAATGAGATAAAAAAATGTCGAAATTTGTCCCATTTTACTTAACTTTCTGATAGTAATTATGAATCGAGCAGTCGTCTTGTAAATTTATCTGAATAGAGTTGTATGATGAAAATTAGTAATAAGAAAATATTAAAAAGCAAATCTATTCTTTGTGGGTTCATTGTTTGAATCTATATAATCATATATTGAAAATAGTAAAGCTAAAACTAGCCTAAATGGCAAATGTCGGCCGTATGGACGGTGGGTTGGCACGCAAGCATACCTATAGCTAGCCCGCTTTACTAAGTACCTTTCAAAGGAGGATGATGTGATACCTATAAATAGAAACTAGTAGACACTTCCATGTATTTGGCCTGTTAGTTAATATTAAACAATGTAATAATCTAGAACCATCAATCTAGAATCATCAAATAAGAATAGTTAACACTCTTCACGCGGGTGTCGACTGCAGACGACATGTTTCAAAACATTTTTTAAAATTCAAAAATTTCAGAAATGTAAATTTTCATGACCATATTTGGAATCAGCATGAAAAATGCATTAAAATGAGTACAAACAAGCCTAGTATTGGTTCAGTGGTTCTTGAGATAGCTCTTGATATTTTGAGAAAATATCTCAAAACTTGGGACTTCTTATGTTGAAGCCTATGGCTAGCATGCAGAGCATTAAGCTAAAACTAGAAGACACACGCTTGTGACGATACATTGAGAACTGCAAATAACGACCCAGTTTATTGGTCAAAAATTCGTCGCTAATGGTCAGCGACTAGACTATAACTCCGGCTTAAGATGTTAAGACCTCGCTAGGAATGACTTTTATCCAATGCTACATAAGTTGAATGGAATCACCCAGCATCCCTAGTATAATGATTATACAACTGTTTACTCTTAATGTTTCAATTAGAACGATGACTAATTATTTAAGTGGGTATGTATGTGGCATTTTACTACAGAACCATTTTGACATGTGTTGACTTGTCATGTGACATTTAATAACATTTGTGGCACTCATCTTTCGCCAAGCTATATTAAAATATATTTCTTTTGTAAGTGCTCAGTAAGAAGTAAAGATTTTCTACTGCTGTACCATCTCAGAATGAAGGACAGAAAGCATTGTCCGCAAAAATCGTAACATTCTTTGTGATATTAAGGACGCGTCTTATGATTCTAATCTGATCTAGGCATAGTGGATTTTCATGTAACTAAAACTAAATCATTGATGACAATAGTTTCAGGTTGAGATTTAGGATTATGTATTAGGGTAAGACATTTCAAAATGACTTTACCTTTAAGGTTAATGATGATGAATATAAGGGCGTATTGAAAGTGAAAGAATGGGTATTAAATTTAAATAATTTTAAAATCAATGTATTACTAACATGTTAGTAATGTTAGGGTCACTTTCCTTATTGGCTTATTTGTTATTTTGACTGTTTCGGATTTTTTCTTGTTGTTTGTGTTTTTATCTGTTTTGTTTGTTTATTGGTTTTGTTTGTTTGTTTGCTTTTGTTTATATCTGGTACTTTTGTTGTTGTTGCTATGAACAGATCTACTTACATCACATGCCACGGACACCACACGCCCTAATAAGTAAAAGTACTGCATGTACTATCATGTGTTACCTGGTTACAGTATACTTTTGTTGAAATACTCTTACACTGTATGGTGTATTTAGCTATGGGCATACATCTTGGTTCCCCATGATGTGTGACTAAACGTCATTTCGCAATAGGCATTGAAATAATTGATACATTTACAAGTGGTATACTTTATTGCCTAACCTATGCGAAAACCATGCCGTGAAACAACCACTATACACCATCATGCCAGTCAGATTTCTAATCTATTTTTTTAAACATGGATACTAGAGTACTGAAAATCTCTGGCGGCTAAATACAACGTGAGTTTGTCCCGAGACTTGCGATTGCACTCTATGAGTTCTGACAGCTACGTGACAGGACCTTTTGTTCATTTCTTGTACCTACTGCTATGTATATGTTGGAGACCTAACACATTTATAATACCTAAACAAAGTGTAATTCTGATACAAAAATGTACGCCCTATTGGCAAACGCGTCATTAGAAATGACAGCATTCGTACTGTGATATTTCAACATCTCAGCTCCAAAACTGATGGGTTAGTTTCTCATCCAGTCCGATTTTACAGCTGCGGTTTAAAGATGAAATAATAATAATGATGCTGATCACCTTTATTTTTTGTCATGCGAAGCCTATAAAAGCGGACGAAAGCGTTGCATCGTTCCTGCTCTCCAGTCATGGGGTTGATGAACTTCAATATCCACGCGGAACTCGCTGCATGGTGCAAGTACCACGAAAAAAATGATGCGCATATCCGTGGATAAGAGCATTCTAAGTCAGACACACGATGTGAAAACCTGCTGGTACCTTGCGGCATTAATGACTGACCTCACAAATATTCAATAAAAACAAAACACCTTGAATAAAATAAAATAATGTCATAATATACCTCCAAAAAATGCACTTTATTCTGGCTTTAATAGGTTATAAGGTCCAGTTATTATTTGTTTTATTTTGCAATACTACGGTGACGAATGGTTGTTGTGTTTCTGTGCTTTATCGACCATTTCCATCGGTCATGTCGCGGAATGAATGACAGTTCTGAGGATCACTTATGTTTTTGATTTCCATATATTTGATATTATGCAGCCTGGCTCTCTTAGACAGTTCTATATCTATACTGTGATCAGGACTAAAAAGGCATCCACTGATTGGGTTGACACACATCTACATTGATTTGGAATTGTTAGATTATGTGATTTGTCGACAATAAGAACGTACACATTGTAAAGGATTGTCTACACATAACGCACGTTCTGTAGAAATTGGAACAATTCGGTGTAAAGCTTAGTCTTAATTTACACCATAATTAAAAGCGCTAATTTTGTTTGGAACATGCTACGGTACTTGTGATCCGTGAGCTAGTGTGTGTGACTTTGTCACAATGGAACACGATGTGACCCATATATTTATGTAATGAGGGTACCGATCGGGCACACAAAATCTACTAAAAACATCACGTATATTTCATCCATTTTCCATCGCGTCAAACTGTCACATACAATGTACAGATACCGGATGTACTTTTCTAATTCTGCCAACGGGCCCATTATATTTTCCGTTAATTCTAACTAATATTATCTCCCTTGAAGTATTGTGTACAAAAAGCATTTTCTCTCCACACACTGCCTCAGTGATAAATCAGAATTAATTTGCAATAATAACTCGTATGTCGTTTACTGACCCTCTACTCCTTCAACATTTTTTCTTTGTCATCTTCAATTTTGCTCGAAGATGACGTCGTTTATTTTGCTTTCCCGCGTTTTATAACGGGGATTTTACAGCTATCACTATGATCCACAGCATGCTCATCTATCAGAGGAACAGTTCTTAAACCCCAATACATTTGTACATTCATTGAATAACCTTTGAAAATTTGGGTACAAAAACTCATACTCTGCAACTTGAGGTCAAATTTTGCACTTTGATTATGTAATTGAGGTTATTGGACTATGCCATTGGGATGAGGCTCTTGTGGTCTATAGTGTATGTGATCTACATCGTGAACACGTGGAGTAAGACACCGTGTTAGTTTTATTCATATGCCGAAGTTTATGTCTCTGAGCCATTTTTTAAACAAATTTGAAGCAGAATATAATTTTTTGTGTCAAAAAGCTAATTAATTGACGATAATTGATGTAAATTGTGGAAGGCTTTGGGTTGACATAATATTACAAAAGAAAAGAATTAAGATTAGACATGTGAAACTGCTATCCCTTTTGGATTCTTGTACGCCCCGCATATGTTTCAAAGTGGTCCTAGCTTGATAATAGTAAGCCTGTTTGACAATACTGTTAATTCCCATTATTTTTAAAAAGCATACAGCTTGTTGTTTTTATACAGATTTTGCTTATTTTGCACCTGTTAGCATGGTTAGTAAGCAAGCAAATCAGAGGAAAACAAAGGTTAAATTTGATATCGATAGGTATTGATCGACATAGAAACAATCGTACAATTACTTACGAATTACACATGTTACAAGTCATGATATTAATGATAAATCAAAACCTGTTATATAATAGCTTTGAACATTGAAAAACGTTAAAGATTTGGAAAAACATTGTTTCAAAAGGCCGGATGATGTCTCCCGTTTGTTTTACATATTTAATTTTATCATTCAACAAGTTGGATACTATTTTTTCGAAATTTGTTTCTTTTTGCAATATATTGCGCAGACCGAAACACAAACATGACAAATTCTTCGTTACTCCAAATAGATTTATGCAGATTCTATTGTAGCTTTGATCAATATTACCAAATATGTCAAAACATTCTCCTGTCAACTGAATAGGTTTGGTTACTTTCTTCAAGAATTATTCAAAATTATAAATACTTTAACCAAAAATAGGTAATTTCAAACAATTTTATAGACTCGTATTGCCATTGTGACATTGCCTGATTACAAAATGTCCTAGTCAAGAATGAGTCTCAAAACAATACAAAATGAAAAAATTATGGAATTAGGAAACAATTAATGTTTAACAAAACAACACAATTAATTCAATTTTATAGGTGCACATCTAAATCTGGTAAGAATGACAAAGAATTTGTATAATGCCGGTATCGGCCGGGGTATTTAAACATGAAGAAGCATTGAATATGTTGAGGATGTTGCTTCAGAGTTGTACTTTAAGTAGCAATATATTAAGACTTGTTAAGGATTCATTAAGATCACCACTTCACTGAATGTTATGATACTGAATTAATTTACTAAGCTTCTAAAAAAACAAAGTATACTTGCATTAGTGAAACCTGAAAGTAAAACACGTGTATTCTTTGAATAAGCTGCATGATGCTACAGGTGAAATTAAAATATGATGATGTTTTAAAAGATAATACAAGTTTTAAGTTTTCATTTGCGATATCAAACATCCGTGTATTGTGATATTGTTATAGTCTAATGATATAAAGCGTTCATTTTCAATATGTTTTAATATTTTTGATGGCGGAGAATGATAATGTATTAATTTGGACTATTTTGAATAATACATTTTGTTTTAATTCAGAAGAGTACATACGGTAATAATACTTTTGAAAAAATTCATATTAAACTCACAATTTACATTTTTCGGGCCTGCAGTCGCCATCTTGCAACCATTGCGGAATAACTTATACTTTCTAAAAAGCTATTAAATAGCATGTGCATCAGACCTTTGTAACAAATTCAGTTAATTACGATGCTGTAAAGTATATATACGTTCAAAATACATGTATATAGATAGAGAGATATTATAGATATCTTATAAATAGCAATATATTACAATTCTGTACAGCCAAACAATATGGCGCAACCTGATATAGCGGTAAATATAACCTGCAACCCCGCTAGTCACACTTGTTAGATCGTCATGTTAATGTATGCCACATTGGGTGTCACGCTGAGGAAACATAAACCGACCCTACTAGTCAAAATAATGTTTTCTCTTTCTGCCATGGAAAGGTTATTACTCTCATCATTTTATTCAATAGATAGTTCTATCGCGGAGACTTTTTGATTATGTATTTTCATGTTTTATTGATCGTGTTTAAATTTGTTTTAAGGTAGGATTTTAATACTTTATGCACTGTTGTATTAAATCAATGCAGACAGTCATCATCAATTGAGAATTCTTTGAATTGTAGAAATTGGAGATTTTGTTTCATAATTTTGTTACTTCTTCTTTTTTCTGTTTATACTAAAGTTATATTTGTTTGAAAAAAAGACCTTACCCTTACCTGTTTGAAATAGGCATAATTTGTACTGTTTTGCAAGTAATTCAAATAGTATTACGGTCATAAAAAACTTTGAAATACTTGTGTTTTGTTTTTGTGCAACACGCTGGTTTTTCTTGGGAAGACACTCCGATATTTTGACAGTGATAAGTGTCCCGAGTATAATAGTATAACGATGGATATTATTTGAAAAGTTATAGTAAAGTAAATGATCTTTTTTTATATAAGAGGGAGGGTCCGGCATTGATATGTGCTAAGATGTGATGCTCTTTGGTGATGTGTGATAAAAAGACTTTTTTTTTCCAAACAAAATAGTTACAAGGATGATATAATTTAACAAATATACGAGGGAGGTCTTAAATGACATTTTTTGCCAAAATATTGCGGTTTTTTTTATGAAAAAGGTACGAAAACAAGACGCTTGGTTCTTCAAAACACACGGGGTACTTTAAGACTATAATCCGTCTTCAAAGGTCTTCATGAATTTGTGATACCACAATTATACTTGATACATTGATCATATTTAGTTCATAGGATAACCCTCGAATGAATCATGATAGAACCAACTTGGTTATAGTATAGACAAAATAATTAGTTAAAAAGCAAACTAAAAAAGTATCAAATGACGGGAGTAGTTTAGATGGATTTGCAAAAGGGTATACAACAACATCTAAAATGTGGGGTTTAAAAAGCGTTTCTGAAGCCTAAAACGTCCCCTTTGCAAGGTAAAATCCATGTATTAACATGATTAACAACAAGTGTAATTAATAACATTGGCATCCTTTGCATCCTTGTCCCTGACTCTATGTGACACAAGAAACACAGTCTTGCAGGATAATTTTGTTCAGAATTTTTGAAATGCTATAATTGACGCAGATATTCTGTTTCACAAAGGTGAAAAACATGTTCGCGGATATCTGTTTCACAGGTAAAAAAGGAACAGTACAACAACTTGCATGTGCTCATACATGTACACTCATGCATTTCCCATAAGCATTTCATGCATTTCTAGCGACAAGTTGTATTGGTGTTTTTACTAGATTTTCTTTACCTGTTTTACAGATATTTGTGTCAATTACAACATTTTAGACATTCTGTAAAATACTATCCTGCACGACTCTTGTGTGACATGAAGTCATGGACAAGGATGATAAAGAATGCCGATGATAGAACCAACTTGGTATACATGGTATATTAGTATGTTTGTGGAAGACAAAATAATTAGCTAGCTTGGATTTTTTTTAAAGAGTACCAACTGACAAGCTTGGGTACTTTGGTTGGATAAGGAATCTAAATTGTGTGCTTAAAACAAACAAACAAACAAACAAAGTATAACCAATTACATGACACCCTTTTCATCCTTGTCCATGACTTCAAGTGACACAAGAAACAGAGTCGTGCAGGATGCTATTTGTACAGAATTTTGAAATGTTATTATTGACGCAGATATTTGTTTCACATAGGTAAAAAAAACAAGTAAAAAACAATACAAATTGTCGCTAAAATTGCATGAGCACAATCTTTGCTGTACACTCATATGCATTTCGCACAATTATGCTCATAATGTATTTCATATGACAAGTTAAAACAAGCTACAAGTTGACATCTACTATGACAAGTTGCATTGTTGTTTTTACTTGCTTTTTACCTGTGTGAAACAAATATCTGCGTCAATTATAACATTTCAAAAATTCTGTACAAATACCATCCTGCACGACTGTGTTTTGTGTGTCACATGAAGTCATGGACAAGGATGAAAAGGATGCCGATGTTAATACGAGGAGTGGTGAGTAATAATGATTAAGAGGAGATACTTAATGCAAGCTTGGGTGTCTAAACATCACACCAATGCATATAGTGGCTTTGTCTTACCTGATTTTAAAAATGGGAAGACTACTAATAGTTGGTATAAAATAGAACCATGTAATTTTGTTAGTATATAGAGAGTGTCATTCTGTTGTAAATTGTTTACAATCTTTGAGCTTCTTTTTACTGGTATGGTATTGGTGCATGAAGTAAGATAAATATGTTGTTTTATTGCGTATTTTGTGATATTAATACAAACACTGATGATCAATTGGACGTTTCAGATGCAGTCCTTGTTTTACTTCATGATATTATCTGTGAAACTTCTGTTTTTATATGTGTATCTTAAAGGATGTCCTAAGAATGTCGTGTTTTGCTGAAAATAACAGTTAGTATTATTAGTATTAATTTGTGTTATTAGTGTTATTAGTATTAGTATTATTATTATTATTATTATTATTATTATTATTATGTTGTTGTTGTTGTTGTTGTTGTTGTTGTTGTTGTTGTTATTATTATCATTATTCACTTTAAGATAATTGGTCTCAAAGCTTATTAGCAGTTTAAAACTAATACGGAATGCGTGTTTTTGTTGTTTTTGTTTGATTTTGTTTTTTAATTCAACTACCCTACATATTTCCTAAATTGTATTTTGGTTGTATTTACCTTAAAACATATTAACAAGATTAAAAACAATTCAGATTTAAAATGGCTTTTACAGAATCGTTTTTTGCGTTTTACTTTTGAAAAATAAAAATAGAAAATAATACGTTTCATTTCTAGAAAGCAAAACCAGATAGGATGTAATTACATATTCTCTGGCAAACCCACATGATTTACAAACGCACGCACACGCTTTTGAGACAAATAATTTTTTAAGTCTTGGAGGACTTTTGATATATTTTAAATTAAAATTGGACCAAAACACGTGATTCATGGTAATAATTTCGGTAAAATTACATCTACAGTCCAAAAAATTATAAACCCACCCTTTTAAGATTTGACCACTTGCATGCAAATAGTTCATGAAATGGGGTTGATTAGGTCTTGTCGTTGTGGACGTAGGTGTACACCTAATTAGCCCCATTCCATTGCTTAATTGCATGCAAAGGACAACATTCTTTTGGGGTAATTGCATAATTTGATTTCAGGCAAGTTAAATTATTAATCACATTAAAAAAATACATTTTACATATATTATTATTATTATTATTATTAATATTATTATTATTAGTAGTAGTAGTAGTATTATTATTATTATTATTATTATTATTATTATTATTATTATTATTATTATTATTATTATTATTATTTATTATTATTATTATTGTTATTATTATTGTTATTATTATACATGTATTATTATAGATGTATTATTATTATTACTATTACTATTGTTATTATTATTATTATTATTATTATTATCATTATTGTTGTTGTTGTTGTTGTTGTTATTGTTGTTGTTGTTTGTTATTGTTGTTGTTGCTGCTATCAAATAATATTAATAGTAGTAGAAGATATAGTAGCATTACACTATCTGAATATAGATAATTGCTTTTAATTGATCTTAAACCGTACTCAATCACGTCATTGATTGATACTTTTATGTTCTGATGCAAATTTAAAGGCAAATCGTGTATAATATTAATGACATGAAAGGAATTTGTTACTCTATCATATTTGACGGAAATGTATTTTTCATTCATGGTATCTATTTAATTTTACATATTACATCTTGATGATAATGATATAAATAATAAAGGGAAAAGAAAAACGTTTGTGTACTAGTATATTAAATAAGCACATCAAGGGAAATGCCATTGAAGATTCTTGCCCGTCAGATAATAGTTTTAGTTGGGTAATAGTCATGGTTATTGGGAGAACTAACCACCTTAAGCATCCTTGTCTCATCTTTGGAGAGGTTTCGACCCCTACGGGCCTCCTTCGTTGAATTCTCTTTACTTGACGGTCAATATTATGCTAAGATAAACTCAACCTACTAGATTATAGACTTGTGAAACAAAAACAACACAAAACTCGTTATCAGATTTCATTTTCAAAAAGCGGTGGTGATTTATTCTGATACAATCGTACAAAAAATTAGTCATGCATTTAGGAGGAACAATACAATTAACATAAATAAGTCAATATTTATATTCAGTTTCAAGCAAAGCAAATGGTATCATCGATCATGTTTAAGATTCATAAGTTTGACTTGTTAAATGTTTTTTATAGTGCGCATGCGTTTTACAATCAATTTGATTGGCAACCATTGAAAAGGAAATAAAGAGCGTCTATTGTCTGCGTTGTGTATTATTTTATTAAAGAAACCAGTTATTGTTAGTAAAATTGAAATATGAAATCTTATACCTACGTCGCTGTTGTTGATTAATGTCCTTTTATTTGAGTGATGTCGATACTTGTCAAAAGGCTCCCTTATAGAATGTGTTTTAAAAATGTGTTGAACAAAATTAGCCTTCGAGCTAAAACAAGGTCAAAGCCGCTATTTACTGCGGGAAAAAATTATGAATGGACTCGACGTGACCATTCATTGATTTGTTTAAAAATGGACTCCCTTATTTAGTCTTGCAAAACTTGAAGTTGCATGGGTTTCCCTCAACTTCATGGTCTGTTCATATACCTCATGCCGAAAGAATTTCCCGGGGTGGATTAAAAATACATTGTAGGGTGAGCTATTGTCTCGTATGACGTTCGTGTTCACTTACCAAGCCATCGCCCCTTACTCACCACCTGTTGTGAGGCCTATCGACAATTTGCCCACTTAGCGAAGCAAACAAAGATGCAAAGAACAAGCTGCTTTTCTTCAATATTTTTGTAATACAACTTTTCACTGTCCTATTTTAAACTGTTGAATGCACCCATAGAGGGTCTTAGAAATCCTACACTTTTTGCTTGGAGCGAAAAAAAATGGTATGAACACGAAACTGAGTTTCGAAAAGAGACATCCCATATCGGGAGGAGATAGGGCTAAAATAAGGGTGTGTGCTATTTGACGTGCCTGTGCAAGAGGTTGGTGGGTTTTTTTCTCACTTTATATTACAGTGTCTTTCACAAAACAATTAGTCTACATGTTGATTGATATTACCGAACGGATTGAGTATGATAACGTATCATTACTATAATGAGTGGTGCACATCCCGACCTGGGTGTAAGACTACTAGCACAGATAACAACGGGATCCCGCGAGATTTATATTGCCTTAACATCAGTAAATTGCCCTCAAAGAAAGGATTTCTTAACACTAAAGCATAATTTTCTTTTTCAATTTTCTACTAGTTTTCCAATTCTCTCCTACTGATCTCTATCTTCTTCCAAATTGCCCCTGGATTTCCCAAGACGCTGCAAAAGGAAAGTGGCAAGCCGAGAAAATAATTTAAGGTAAGTTCTAGGCAATTTTCTTAAAGACCTGTTCTCAGTCCTTATCCTCAATAGGGAAAAGAAGTGTGTGTATCTAAAAGGCGTGCGTCAAGCGCATTTGGCTTAATACCCAGTGTGTTCCAAGTATTACAGCACGATTAATCGGAAAAACAGGGCTTGACATCCCGGCCGTGAAAACAGCCAGCTTTTGCCAATCACTTTTCCCTTAAAATAATTGGCGCCTTACTATATCAAGATCATGCACGCGACAATTAATATAAGCCTTAAAACAAAAGCACAGCTAACAAAAAAAAAAAGTACATAAATGCGTAATAAATCAAAGAGCAATTTGCAGGATGTAATTTTTTTTCCTCCGATGGGATATTAATGGAAAGCCGAAACAGATTGACATAGTCGAGGCGCAGATAGACAAGTTGCACAAATCTGGCGTATTCGTCAAATAGACGGGGTCTAACTGACAAAGGCAAGGGATACAACTAGAGCTCATTATCTCCCGACACCTCACTGGCTCACTCAATTCACGTATAACGGTGAATAGGCTATAAAACAGTACTCTGGTTTATCAATTGGTTCCACACAAGTGATCTTTAAGGCATGCATTTCTCTCTTCTCTTGATACTTTTGTTTGAACAACCACTGGTCACGTGAGAAAGAATACTCTCGAGACCTCACTAACAGGTCCTGTTACAGATTTCTATCTATATAACGCCGTAGTAGCATCTTTACTTTTAAGCACTAGCACATTATACAAACTACTCACAAAGAACATTTTGTGATGATTTAGGCTTAAATCAGTGCATACTAAACTGAGTGACCTAAACAAAAGCTAGAGCTCTCAACATATTGGCGATACCTGATGTGACCTTAAAACATAAAAGCATTTTTGATTGATTTAAGAGAAGTGGCTTACATAACAAATTTGGATTGCTTTTGTGAAGCATGTGTTTACGTATGTCGCGTGTCCTTATATGAGGACACGGCTCCGGAAGCGTTTTAAGTTATAGGAAGAGCCAATAGTTTCATTTAAATGAACACTATAAGATAACAAAGGAAATGATTGACCAAAGCAACACCTATATTTATCAAACTGTCCTACTAATAATATCAAAAACCTTTAAACATCAAATATGTGTAATATAAAATAACATTTGCAGCTGAGGTGAGACATATTAAGACTCATTAAATCTAAGCAAGTTAATTTATGCCGAGCTAATTGAATCATACATCCTAGTCTTCCATGTGCTCGATATAAGATATTCTCAAATTGTAGCTTAAAAGTGAATGCAGGTTGGATCAATGAAAGCAATGTAGAGATGAGACGACGGTGTGAAATTGCCACGTTTCTACGGTATTACAAATACAAACATTTGCCTATCTCGGGGAAAACGATCAATGTTAGTATGATGAGGTCAAATTAAAGATACAAACAAAGACTGCTATAAATGGTATGAGCACAAATTGTATCTTGTGAATTTTGATGAGTTCTTATAACAAATTTTGTAAATACATGTCAAATTGAATAACGATAAATTAATGCAGACAGCATTGGTATAGATCGACAATCTGAATTTACAAGTACAAAAATTTTATCTTTTGAATATGAAATAATTGTTTTAAAATAACGTTAATAAGATAAGCATTTTTAAATTTCTGATATTCTATAGCTCACAACTTCATACAAGATCTTGATACTGCAATTTTATCTTTTGAATTTGAAATAATTGTTTAAAAACAATGCATAAGATAAGCATTTTTAAATTTCTGATATTTCTATGGACCACAACTTCATACAAGATTGTGATACTGTGATCGTTATTGTCAAAAGGTGACATACGCTAATAGAAATCGTCATAAAATGAAATTGTACCTGTTGAAATTTGTTATCTGCCAAATATTAAGAAAACATGGCGATAACAATGTTTTGTTTTTCAGAAAGTGAAGGCAAGTGATCAATTATCATGGTTATCTTAATCATAATGTATTGATCCATGGCACGATAAAACAGTTTTTGATATTTTCGAAATTGTTTCCAATCGATATTATTTTTGAAACACCTGAAACAAACCAATGCAAAAATGTATCAAACGTTATTTTAATCATGTTTATATTCGCAGCCTAGTTTCTTAATGCAAACACCGAGCAAATCTACACCTGGTCAACCTGATGCCCGTGTAATTTCTTAGTTTCCCACGCGTAACGAAATACAGTCACTGGCAACGCGTTCAGATTACAACGCTATCCTCTAGAACTACGTCACGACCAAGTCAATTGAGAAGAGGTAGAGACTCTATAATGTATATCAAGACGGTTTGTATCTTCTTAACACGTCTGACCTACGGATAAAAAACGTAAAGCATGCAAGTGGTTTCTTAAATTTCAAATTATGATGAGAAAAATTAATAATCAATGAAGGTCTCATTGATAGTATAGTAGTCTCTTCCGCAAGCCAACTGATGCGTTGCTATTAAACCATGGAGGCCGCCATGATGAATTTCTGTCAAAACCTTCTCCCACATGCCCATAATAATTATACTACCTCAAACCTACTTGCAGTTCATTTCAATATAAAAATACATTTTCATGATGGCTGACATTGAAAAGCTCCCTTCTTGAAATTGACAGGAGTAACAACAATAACCATAATTGAACCTGTTAAATACCTATGAATGGATTTTTTTGTTGGTTTGTCTGAGTAAGAGCAAACTTTAGCTACAGACCTTCTTTAGAAATACGGCCAGAAAAAAAATTGCCATTTTCATTATATAGCGAGGGCGGTGAGGGACATTATGAATATACCTTGAATGGGTAGTTAGATTCGTTTGCCTAAGCACTGAGGACGACTTTGTTTGCCATTCACCGTAAATACACAGTCATCATCAAATCAGCATAATAATTCGGGGATGTGTACTACTGTATGTACATAATTCTTGGCCGAGTAGGAATTTCATTAAGAGAAATTACGTTGAGCCATGCTAGTATCGGTTGTAAATAGAGAAAGTGTCAAATTTAGTAGCCTCTTAATTTGGTTGATTAAGATTGTCCGTTACATATCAAATTTCAGAATGAAATATTCAACATATTTTATAAAATTACTGCAAATATATTTGCTTAATCTGATAAGTACAGTTCATTAAACCGTATACATTCCAAATATAATTAAAACCTAAAATATTGATCAGCAAATTAAAAAAAGCATGGGAGTAATTTTGGCATCATTTGTTTTTGAAAAAACAGGTTTTCATCTATGAAAGAAAAGATGTAAAATACTGACCAAACAAAAGTATATTTCAGTCCATTTTATCTCGTCTAAGTACAATTTGTTATTATTTCTGTAATAATTAGAAGAAAGCATTGAAATAATTGTGTCATCTTTTTTTGATAAAACAGGTTTTCATCTTTAATATGAAGAAAAGATGTGAAATACTGACTAAACAACTTCATGGCAAAGTGTATTTCAGTCTAATTAATATTCCATTTTATCTCGTCTAAGTACAATTTGTTATTATTTCTTATTTTGTAACAAACCACTTTATATACTTTAGTTAGGTATTTAGCTTACAACGTCTATGAAGCGTAAGTAAGTTCCTTACATTAGACGGTTTAATCGAGCGACAAAAACCAAACACAGACCTTCAACAGATGTGACTTGAGGCTGTCATGATTCTTGATACTATCATACAAGTCACTAAGCCCAAACAATAGGTAACCAAAACAATGTGCTGTTTTAACTAAATTTGACCACCCTTAGCTATACTTTACTGATTTTATCAGTAAATGTTACAAACTTAAAAGTTGTAAGAGGTGTAATAATGCGTATTTAGGGTGGTTAATGAAGGATGTGATTTTATTACGTGTTTTATACCTCTAATGAATAATTTGTCAGTTCGTTTTCACCACTCCTGTACTAACAATACTTATAATCAAAGTAAATAGGCGAGTTTACGGTAATTTGAAAATGAGCGTTTTAAGAAAACAACTTGAGATTGATTATTTGCAGTTATGACATAAGCTGATGACAATTCTAACCACTTTTAGATCAACCATTATTTCTCGTTAAAAAAGAACATAAAAGAACATGGTATTTTCATCAGCCGTTTTTGAAGACTCTTTTTCCAAAATTTGCTATTCTTCTTTATGATTCTAATATCAGTAATAATTCAACAAAATATGGAGTAATTGCATAATATTATAACTCTAGTGTTTCTAATCAATCACAAAGTGAATAATTCATGGTCCATGTATAGGTTGAAAGCGAAATATTAGTTTAACTATTTATATTGGTGCCATGAGTTTTATGATTTTGAAATGCAACCGTGTAATCGCAGTCATTTGTATATTAAATATGAATAGGAAAATATATCTTATTATGTCTTTTGTTCCATACAATATGTCAGCTCTATCATTTTGCAACATCAAATTATCTCATTTTTATTCCCATGATTAGATTGATAAACGATAGTACAATAAGCCAAAGAAATAGACTATTTTACACTTGCAAAGAGTAATATAGAATATTGCCGTTGCCGACACTGAATAGGAAGACTTCAGTACCAATGACATAATACTCTTAATACCAAATTTGGTTCGTCTTAACAAGCCATCTGAACATGCTGAAGGGGGTAACATACAAAACAATCTATTCCAGGCATCCTGTAGTTCAATTTATTTTTTCTCAAACAATGATTAAAGAAAGTGTTTTGTTGACCGCGGAGCCAATACAAATCTTTAGATACCATTTTAACTATTCAAATCACCATTTGCATTCACGTTTAAACTGAAGATAGAATAAAAGAAAGGAGAAAGATGCTGTGTTGCGTTGTAAAAACCCTAAGGTTGTAATATTGGGGCCGCAATAAACGTTTCTCGTGAATTTTCGACCTCTTCGGGTTGAATTCGACAGTACTACTTCTCATATATAGCGACAAGAGTACATGTCACATTTAGCGCATCTGATGCAGCCTAGCTAGCAATTTTTGTGTGTCACTGTGCCTGTCATCTCATAGGGTTTTCCATTCGATTATGAGTCGATATGATGATTTTTTTACTATGTTGGATTCAACTTGATGAGTGATCTGACTTTACTCCAATATACTGCATATGGTGCTTCATGGGTCAATTTGCTTAGCATAATTAGGGTATACATTTTGATACCATTGTGGATACACAGTATATGCTCCCAAGAAGTATATGCAATTTATAATTTTTCATAAATTCACATTACTATTGAATATAAAATTGTCGAGAAATTAAGATAATATTCTGATATTCTGCATTTAATAAAATCATCACATATATTTCATTTCCTGTCTATATATAAATATTAGTATATATGAAAGCTAATTAAAAAAAGCGTCGGACAATTTGTATGGGGAAACAATAATCATTCCCATTTAATCATATTTATAAATGGTTTTGTAATCAAGATGCGCGTATACTACATCACTCACAACACCAAGTAACAAAATTACCGGATTTGTACGGATTTAAAATACATTCAATTATCTTAAAACATCCAAGATGGCGGCCATTAGAATTGTTCTTTTGATTCCTCATCAGATGGATTAAGGGTAATCATATGAATCAGTGATGATCAGACATTGGGGACGTATACCAGTAATCAAAACCCACAATGTGTACAATGAACCGTGACAGTAGAAAAACTGGTGTTCTTAGGATTGAAATAAGAAACATACTGATTGTGTTTGCACTTCATCAATCAAATGTATAAATCGACTTTTAATCAGTTCTTTTCCTTTCGTAAGCACAGCCTAAGGGGTTGTCTTTAGAACAATTGTGTGCATATTGTTACAATTAAAGCTGACATGTTTATGTTGTTTCTAAATCAGTTATTGTTTGGTTTATTTGCCTCTTCAAAAAATAACGCAATTTCACACAATGTATGAAAAACTTGAAACTGTGATAAATTGAAGAAGGATATATTTTGAAGATCATGATATACTTGCTGTATGTTATGATAATAAGCACGCCAGGCATGCCTAGATAAATCGAGAGTATATTCATTTAGCACCATTAGACTCTTGGGTCTTGTACGTATAAACGAATTGACCAAGTATTTGAAAAATTAGGCAATTTTCTTCCTGGTCAGTCTCCGTGGGGTCAAGCACAGATAGATCAGCAGACTTTAGCCATCACAAGTGACCATGACTAAGGGTGAACAAAGACCTTAGGTACTGCTTTTGCTGACCACTTAACATTTAAGGGCACGTTGACCTTTAACAATAGTCAACATTAACATTTAAATGTGTATAGTAACCTGTTTAAATTAAATAAATAAATGATATGTCTGATCAAAATAATCAACTGATGTATTAAGAATGAACTCGGTCATTTATACTCCTGCTCTTTGCCTAATTAATGGTTTGGTAAATAATTTTTCTACTTAAGTTATTGGGCTGAATATTCTGAACTCTCGTGGCCTAAAGGTGAAGTATTTGACCAATATACATGAATTATAATGTTATTACGATATTTATATAATCAATGATAATATTAGCTCTTCCATTTGCTCAACTTAAAGATTAATACTGATATAACGTCAATTCAGATTTACTCGCATATGTAGGTCACTGGCAATCCACCCCGTGTTGAGTTGTACCTAATGTTTGTCATGGGCAGAAGAGTTCTCCATGACTTCATCTGGGAAAATGACCGCCCTTTTGTAAATGCTTGGCCTGCATTCAGAAATGAGCATGAATATATTTATCATAAAATTCATACATACGGTTCCAATTAACAGATTCAAGCACTTCCATAAGTCCAAAAAGTCGTATGATGTGATTTTTTCATTTCCAAGAAATGAAAAACATGTAGCCGGAAAGTGAGTACTTATTATAAGAGAAAAATGTATTCTTTAGTTCAAATACGCGCGTTAAAAATTCACCAGTATGGAACTGAAAGTGGTGGTTGTTACAACAATAACACCGGAAAATGTTTTGAATGCATTGTTTCCGTAATAATGATACCCACTTTATTAATGTATTTGAATGAAATGCATCAGACCTGTTGTATCATCATCATCAGAAATGAGGCAATGAATCATACATCTTATTTAATTCTAATTGTCATAAACACACATACTCAAGCAGCCTTTGAGCACCACGTGAACATATACTAGTAGTTGCCGTACAGGAAATTAATAAAATCCTAACTAAATCAGAAAATGACCAAACTACAGTTGAATATCTCGCGACGCACTTTTTTTTTTTTTTCCCGCGCAGAATATTTTGATCGACAAAATTGCAGAATGGGCCAGGAGGCTAACATGAGTTCTGGGAGTAATTGCAAGGGAGTTATGCCCGTATGTCTTGGGTAATGAAATAGAACAACGGTACTGAGTGAGCTAGATAGTAAAAGCCAGTCCCTGTCAATCTGTCTCAGTCAACTATTTGTCTCGTCTAGTGACGGATTGGATGATACGTTTAATCCTAAATATGAGCTTTGATTACTTCACGGGGAATTATAACCTTAGGATGAAAATGAACAGATTTGAGGCGGCAATCGAGGCAAGGATTATAAAATCATGATACAAGCTAAACCTACACTGACTTCCCTGCAACATCATGTTGAAAAAATTTGTACAGAAAAATAAATCTTTGGTATTATACTAAAATATGGCCGCGTTCATCTATAATAAAGGTGACGTACATGTAAAAAGGTGAATTGAGGCTTACCACATCTGACATAATATCAGTTTCCATTTTGGTGCAAAATATCACTTTCTATTGATCACAGTTGTGGTTGTGTTGTCTAGTTTACAAATTCATGCATTAAATATTCATACGAAAGGAAAAAGGTCAGGTGCATGTACACGCTATGTCAACATACGACTGAGCTGAAAGAGAGTCTGAGTGAGCGACGGAAAACTAGAAATACTATCCAGGTCTTATAAAGTTTAAGAAATCCTTTCATTATCATCATGCATAAATGACGCTAAATACAACAGATATAATTTGCCACTGTACTTGTTCGCGTTTTCTTTTAACAGAAACCAGTTTCCCTAGTTAAATTCCTCTACTAAGCAAGACGTCCTTAAATTAAGGCCCTGATGACCGCGACGCGCCCTTTGCCCTTACACCCAGGTCCTTATTTTTCAATACCGTTTTATATTATTCACACCTAGGGGGACTTATTTCTCCCCAAAAGATGCTATTGTATCGCGCTTAAGATTCCTCTATCCCAAGTTTTTCCCAAGCACACCAGCTAACCCTTATTCTAACAGCTTCTAACCACTGTATACTGTCTACACAGGTATATGAGCTTTCTGGTGCACATTTAGCGATAAATGATGTTTATTATCAACCGCAAGATGTGTATAAAATTTGAAAAGAAAAATCCACTGATTAAGCTTCAAAATCCTCAAGATGCAAATGGTTGGATCAATTTATCTGGAAACAAGCCTTCGGGCTTGAAACTAGCTCTGGGGCAGCTGGTTAGTATAAGGCATGTAGATTTAAGTAACTTTTAAAAAAAGACCCCTTAAACAGATCAGTACAAAATATACAAAAAAAGCAAAGTATGTGCGACATTCTATAGGGAGCCATACGTTTTGTTATTTAATTTTGCACTTCAAAGTTCATAATAAAATCATCACCACTTATTATAATTATATGATATGAATCTCTAAAATTTGGATCACGATAATTGCAGTCTCTTACACTCTTATTTTAAACCTGATCCGCATGTATTGCTAGTATATTGAACAGAGCCAGCCATGACTTCAAGTTGTGTTCTGAAGATGAGGCATATATGAATAAAGATAACGGTGATTTTGTGAAGACATTATGAATAAAGATAACGGTGGTTTTGTGAAGATAATAATAAATAAACGGTGGTTTAATTTTTTAGCATAGTTTAAAAAACCTACGTAAAGAACGTTATCTTTGTTTAGACTTAACTTAAGTTCACATAATTCTTTTAAATAACTTAAGTTCACATAATTCTTTAAAATCATGAATTACATTAAGCATGTTAAGATCTGTTCAATATACTAGGAATCAACTTAATAATAAGCACTTACATTATGAAGCACTTTCTATAAAAATTAATGATGTACATTCTTTCACGTCTTGCAACATAAGTAATAAAATCTTCAATAGCAACCTATACCAGTATTTTGGTTCTGATAAAGTTTTGACAAAATATTGTATAGTTATAAAACAAAATGAACAAATAGATTGCTATTATGAAGATACAAACACAATTGTTCAGCCTTACAATGTCATCAGTGTGTTTATACAGAATACTGAAAACAATAACAACAAGCAATGAGTATGGAGATGATATTAGATCTGAAAAGATCTACTTCATGACCTAGGAAAGTTGCAGGAATCTTAGCTCAGTGTTTGTTGGTAATATAGATACTGAGACTTACTTTATGTATCTTCTTAGAAGACTTCATGTCTTAAAATGTATGTTAAGTTGGGTGTTTTCTGAACACCAATCATTCATTCATTGGTTCAAAAAGTAGTGGTGGATCTTGACTGTTGCTGCCAATATTGTTCTTGTTGGTGTTCGATATGCTGCTGCATGTGCTGCTGTTGAATTGTGTTGGGTATTAATTGCTACGAACCTAGATCCACAAGGTTGTTGGACATGGGAGTCAACAAGGAGTTCTGTAGTGAATTCTGAAGCACGGAGTCCGTAGCATGAATGGGTGTTAAACCATGAGGATGGTGACTATGGCTGTGGTGATGACCTGTCGGGTCGGACGATGGAGGTAAGTTCGTCATAGGTGATATCAAATTGGGTTTGCCATGGCCATGCATATCGCTCATCATGATAGAGGTTTGATGGTGGGAAAGCGGCCCCATGTCACCGGAGTCAAGATTCTCTTTTCCATTCACTGCCAATTCTTCCTCGGAGCTGGTGCTGGGTGTCGCAAGCTTCCCTTTGTTGTCATGATCCGCACTTTCCCTGTGAGGTAATCGGAAGACAAATAAGACAAAAAATAGAAAAATTAGACTAACTTTGTGACAGGAGATAACATAAACGGATGTTATTGTGGTGAGTTTCCTTATACTAGTTATATAGAGGGGCCAGTAGAGACTGGCATGAAGTTCTCTGACCATTTCCGTGACAGTCTGTGATGATTCTACCGTTTATTGCATCAGTTTTGCATACTCTTTGCCAATGTTTACCACGTTTTACAGTCTATATTATGGGATTGATTAATAGAGATTGAAATCATGTACTAAGAAGAGCTGTAGTGCTTTTAATTATGTTCAACATAGTGTAATGAACGACTAGACAACTTCTCAACCACTAAAGCGTTATATAGACCTAGTTTTTAAGCACTAGATCTGACGGTAACAGATCAGGAAACGCCTATCTTTACCCTTAAGGAATGAATTCCGAGCGTAGCTTGTTAACCCATGTACTAGCTCGTAGATCTTCCTGTGTATTTCCTTGTCCAATCTCATCGGCAGGGGATTCCCTTTAGGCTCGGCTCTTCAAGCCCCTTGTACAAGTATTCTCAATGCTTGAACCAATTTCACCCTCGGTGTGTTCAACTACCTTTTATACATGTGCCCACTTGTTTCAAACAAAATTGCCTGTTCATAATATGGTACTATACGAAACAAGCTTGGGTCATCCCCAAAACACTAGTAGTAGTAGTAGTACTAGTGCGCTAAATATGATTTGCAATTTGTATGTTATATCGGTACGTTATATCTAGGTAACTGAACTAGTAAGTAATATATTAGATTTATATTTTACTCGGCATGTGTTCTACCCCCATATATATCTAAAATACTATTATTATGAAGTGTCTGACCAGGCATCACATATCTGTCAACCATTTTTTCTACGCTAGCATTTTGCCCCATGGAAGGAAACTGCCGTAAACGCTGCTGCCTGAGCTGAGGGAAAGCACTGCGGTATCGTGTTACCAAGGTTCTACGCAGCACGTGGAACAGTTTGAACAGTACCGTGCATGTCAACATTGCTGCATGCTATAGCTTTAAATACACATGTAGTAAAATCTTGAGAAATACTAGCGTGAATATTGTGTTTTCAATAGACAAGATAGGTAAACGATGCGCTGTATTGTCTTTAAAATATAGCTCGGTACAAAATTGAGCAAAATGCTTTAAAGTAAAGATAAAGTAGATTTATTTTTGCTTACCGTTCTTTTGCTTCGGCTGCTCTATCTCTCTGCCTTCTGTTTTTGAACCAGTTGCTAACTTGTGTTGTTGTGAGTCCCGTTGCTTCAGCCAATTCGCGTTTTTCTCTTGGAGATGGGTATGGATTATGTGAATACCATTCTCGTAAGATGCTTCTTGATTTCTCTTTGAAGCAATAACTAGTTTCTTCACCATCCCAAATTGTACGCGGCAGAGGGAACTTTCTGCGCACACGGTACTTGCCGACAGCACCTAGCGGTCTTCCGCGGAGTTTTTCAGCTTCGATGTAATGTGCTTTCAGCCAGAGAGCTTGCAACTTGGGATGGTTGTGTGGAGAAAAATTATTGCTCTCCAAAAGTTTGTAGAGTTCACGGAAATTACCTCTATGGAAGGCCACTATTCCCTTAGCTTTCAGGACGCTCTCATTCTTATGGAGATGCTCGCATGCCGGCAGAGACCAGAGGAATCGACCGAGCCGTTCAATGTTCCCCGACTGCTGCAACACCTCGCAGACGCATGCAACCTGCTCCTGTGTGAAGCCAAACGACGGTAACATCTTAAGATGAAAATGTTAAAAACGCATGAAAAACAATATAAGTTCCTTTGTGTGTCCACCTTTAGTAGTTTTCAGTTAGTAGAAATAGTTTTCAACCGCTGGCCAGTTTGTTCCTGGCTTACGGATAGTAAACGTACAACTCGCACACGTTTTCCTCTCCTTTCGCAACTAGCGTGTTTGACACCAGTAATCACACTGACACGCTCTCGACGTTCCCTACGCTTTTACTATCGGTCCCTGTGATTGGTTTTCTGTATGCTCATCGGTCGCCCGGCCATTATGAGGGCAGAATAGGAATTATTTGCCAGGGTAACGCTGTCAATCATGGTAACCCGACACCGGACTGGGTGTGGACAGCCTGTCACCGTTCCATTCAGCAAACGAGGGGTGAAGGTGTAGAGTTTTTTAGTCGCGGTCATTTTCTAGGTTTCCAAGTGAACTTTTTTTAGACAGGAATCATGGGGAAATAATAAAACTGCAATTGATCGTGCGGTTGGCGAAAGGGATACCAGTCAACATGTAAACATCGTAAAGGGGGACCTCAATCGGCGAAAACCAGGCAGTCGCTTGGATAGACTTAACTATATTGTGGTTTGAAGTAAATGTTCACATCACATTATTAGACATATTCTTTTGCTACCGCAATTACAGACTCGAGTAATGTGTGTGTATTAATTCTAAATGAATCACTGTTTAAATATTTGAGGCAAACATTTTGCCGTTTTGGGTCATGAAAGTAGGGAGGTTGTTCAAGTTCTACTCACCAATTTGATAATTTTTATCACCTTTTAAAATAACACGTAAAGTTACATTTCGACTTAGCAGATCGATTCGAGTAGGGTCACTTTTTTTAATCAGCAGATCAGCCAGCATTTTGACAGTGAAGAAATTTGAACCTCTGGCTGTTCCCAAACTATGCCGTACCAAATAAACATTGCCAATGGCGAAGAGTAAATGGATTTCGGGGGCAAGTGGGTTCGTCGAGGACATTGACAGAAAGGCACCCGCGACTTGGCCCAAACTTTTTAAATACCACTTCTTGGTCCCTTATAAAATACTCCCCTTTTAAGGAATTAAGACCCGCCTTAGACCCGCAAATCATTCACGGGCCATAGCAATCCGTGGCTCGATTCAATCTTTAAACCCCGGGCAATGATGATTTGTTCGCTACCTAGGCAAACCCAAGAAGCTTACTAATATGCAAGTACTCTGTAGTGCTATGTAGCAACACCTCTTGGGCAAGCTTTCCAAATCATAAATACTTGTATAGGATTTGGCCTATGGTTACTTTCCGATTCATTAACCTTGTAAACTATTTATCAGTAAATTGTTACTATTACTACTCTGTTTTGGGGGGAACGACGTGATAACGAGACTACAGATACTTGGATGACGTTATATTGAGCATGAGTTGATATTATTGGCCACTGTTGGCATCTTGACATCATATATCGTCAAATTTTTTGTCAAACTATTCAACCAGTCTTTAATGTAGAGAGGGAGTATTGACTTAAATGTGTAATTTATGTTGCAGTTCAAGTAACTATCTTCAATCTTCATGATGATGATGATGATGATGATGATGATGATGATGATGATGATGATGATGATGATGATGATGATAATGATGATGTTACTGATGCTAATGAAGAGGAGCATGAGTATGACGATGATGACGATGATGGTAGTAATGGGGATACAATAGCTTTGCATGCCTGGTAAAAAAAAACCTGTCAATGGTACGGGAATGGAATGAAAAAAGCCAACAAAATATTAATGATTACTCAAGAAAAGAAAGCTACTTCCAACAAATCGAGCGAAGAAATTCTACTTTAAGCGTTTTGGTTAAGACAAAGATCACACGTTTACCAATCTATATTGCAACCTCGTTAATTTGTTAAAAAATCATGTTAGAGAAACTCGAGGAGTAAAAGTGAAAGTTTAAAATATTACTTTAGACTAAAATACAAAGACCAGACAAAACTCGACATTTGACAGCAGTGGTGTTCAGTCACACGCACATTAATGCATCCTTAATAAAAGAGTATCTTCAATACGTAATGCTTTTCCTCAGTTAACATGAAATACAACACAGAAATGGTTCAAATATAATTATATATATATTAAATTGATAAGACTACCTGTGATGTTGTGCATGATTATTTTCATGTTAACGCTTACTTGGTAACATAGTGACATGAATAATAAACTTATAGTTCATCATGTTCACATTGTATTATACATTCTTAAACACTAAAGTTTCTACAATCTTATTTGTTCCTAGCCGTGTGATATGACACTATATAACACAATGTAGCGCGTGCGTGTCGACGCGATACCCCTACGCGCTATTTGAACCAATCGGAGCCGCGGAGGTGCATACTAACAGCGGGACTGATCGATTCTAAGCCCTAGGTATAATTCCTTGTAAAATGTAGGATTTAATTTGATCAAAATTTGGTATAATTATGATTAATATATTCATTTGAATTTAAGTGTTTAAGAATGAGAATAAAGGTATTGCTTTTAGCCGCTGTCGTGCATCTATCGTCTCAACATAACACGGACGACATAATTATTTTTGGCGTAAAACAACTCGGCTTCGCCTCGTTGTTTTACTTTAAATGATGTCCCCGTGTTATATGAGATGATAGATGCACGACAGCGGCTAAAACGATATCTTTATTCTCTAACCTAAATTATAATTATATAGGTTTAAATTTGGAAGACAAATTGTTTTTAAATAATGAAGTGTGTTTTTAAGTCATCATTTGTGATGTTTGTTATGCGCTTATTCTAAATATAGCAACAATAATATTTGGTTTGTTGATCATTACAATATTTCAGGCAATAGTTAAAAACAATTACATCACCCGAAGATATTAGGATAAGGATTACAGGAATAGGGTATGGTTAGGTTTTAGGGTTAAGATTGTGGTTAGACTTATCAGATTTTCATTAGGGCTCGAGTGGCGAACTCTATGCCGAAATTGCTCCTAAAATATAATTCTATATATTATAATTTAAAATGCTATCTCATGCAAATTTATCGGTCAAGTAAACAATTAAAATACAACAATTTACTTTTACAAATGTCAGCTCGACTCCAGACAATAAATGTGGCTGAATTTGTTATTATTAATAACATCAATTATTTTTTTACACTGCTACTTAATATCATAATACAGTTTGGTTATGTTTATATAAGAGAGTTGACAGGAGGGCCCAATTTAAGACAAATGAAACAAGGTAAATATTGGCTCACCGCATAATATTACTTTATTTACACAAATATAATATATAGAATTGTGGGATAGGCTTTTACGACGGGAGTTTAGAACTGTCAAGCTTTCGTCAAGAGTAGCTCTGACTTCTCCGGGACAAAGTACCTAAGAATGAGACATGTTGGTCGCCCTTCCCTCCCTACTGGTGGCTCTGAAAAGAACACTTCATCACTGAAGACTGTTTCTTGTCAACAGAGAACAAGCAGATCTCGCCTATCTACTAACGTAAAATTATTCTCTGTTGACAAGGGACAGTCTTCAATGAACGACTCTTTTCAGAGCCACCAGTAGGTAAGGGACAGCCTATATGTCTCATTCATAGGTACTTTGTCCTGAAGAAGTCAGAGTTACTCCTGACGAAAGCTTGACAGTTCTAAACTTGTCCGACGGCGAACCCGCTAAAACTTACTAATTGCTATGAACTCTCGTCGTAAAAGCCTATCCAACAATTTCTATATATTATATTTGTGTAAATAAAGTAATATTATGCGGTGAGCCAATATTTACCTTGTTTCGTCTGTCTTAAATTGGGCCCTCCTGTCAACTCTCTTATATAAACATAACCAAACTATGTTATGATATTAAGTAGCAGTGTAAAAAAATAATTGATATTATTAATAATAACAAATTCAGTCATAATTATTGTCTGGATTCGGGCTGACATTTGTAAAAGTAAATTGTTGTATTTTAATTGTTTATTTGACCGATAAATTTGCACGAGATAGCATTTTAAATAGGGAGGATGGGGTGGAGACATATTATTATTCTAAAATCCTCTCTGTGTAATTTTGTTAATGAAGGAATATAATTTTGCAAGCAGTTAAAGAAGACTACTCTACTAAATTATTCAAAGCTATTCGTTGTTTTACTTTAAATGATGTCACCGTGTTATATGAGATGATAGATGCACGACAGCGGCTAAAACGATATCTTTATTCTCTAACCTAAATTATAATTATATAGGTTTAAATTTGGAAGACAAATTGTTTTTAAATAATGAAGTGTGTTTTTAAGTCATCATTTCTGATGTTTGTTATGCGCTTATTCTAAATATAGCAACAATAATATTTGGTTTGTTGATCATTACAATATTTCAGGCAATAGTTAAAAACAATTACATCACCCGAAGATATTAGGATAAGGATTACAGGAATAGGGTATGGTTAGGTTTTAGGGTTAAGATTGTGGTTAGACTTATCAGATTTTCATTAGGGCTCGAGTTTTAGTTGACGGTGGCGAACTCTATGCCGAAATTGCTCCTAAAATATAATTCTATATATTATAATTTAAAATGCTATCTCATGCAAATTTATCGGTCAAGTAAACAATTAAAATACAACAATTTACTTTTACAAATGTCAGCTCGACTCCAGACAATAAATGTGGCTGAATTTGTTATTATTAATAACATCAATTATTTTTTTACACTGCTACTTAATATCATAATACAGTTTGGTTATGTTTATATAAGAGAGTTGACAGGAGGGCCCAATTTAAGACAATGAACGACTCTTTTCAGAGCCACCAGTAGGTAAGGGACAGCCTATATGTCTCATTCATAGGTACTTTGTCCTGAAGAAGTCAGAGTTACTCCTGACGAAAGCTTGACAGTTCTAAACTTGTCCGACGGCGAACCCGCTAAAAACTTACTAATTGCTATGAACTCTCGTCGTAAAAGCCTATCCAACAATTTCTATATATTATATTTGTGTAAATAAAGTAATATTATGCGGTGAGCCAATATTTACCTTGTTTCGTCTGTCTTAAATTGGGCCCTCCTGTTAACTCTCTTATATAAACATAACCAAACTATGTTATGATATTAAGTAGCAGTGTAAAAAAATAATTGATATTATTAATAATAACAAATTCAGTCATAATTATTGTCTGGATTCGGGCTGACATTTGTAAAAGTAAATTGTTGTATTTTAATTGTTTATTTGACTGATAAATTTGCACGAGATAGCATTTTAAATAGGGAGGATGGGGTGGAGACATATTATTATTCTAAAATCCTCTCTGTGTAATTTTGTTAATGAAGGAATATAATTTTGCAAGCAGTTAAAGAAGACTACTCTACTAAATTATTCAAAGCTTTTGAATGAATTTGTACATAGTCATGAGAGTAGATGTAAAAAACAGAATCCTGAGAATCATGATAATTATAATGCATGTAAGCCTTTTTTGGTTTTGATTTTGTTGTTAAAAATTTCCCCGATTTCTTAAAATCTAGGTCGGTCAGGCTTTTTCGTAGCAACATTTGCACAGCATATTTTGTGGGACCTGGGAGCACATCAGACACACCAAATTACATACTGAATACAAGGAATGTCCTTCTGAAATCAAACGATTTTGACTTTTTTTTCAATTCGTGATATCATATAAATTTTATGGCAAATTATTATTAAAAATTGATATTTTTGATATTTAACAGCTCCTCGTAGTAAACTTTATCAATTTTATGAAATGAACTTAAAGGGTATGTGGCTTGGAGGAAAACCCATCCATTATTGAACAATTTTGACCTTTCATATTGAAGATATACAATTTTTTCCCAAAAGTCTTACATTTTTAGGTATATTGTGAAAAATTGTATATCCTCAATACGAAAGGTCATAATTTTCAATTGATGCGACGACTTTTCTCCCAGCTTCATACACTTTAATACATATCATTAGAGGTTTACTTCGAGGACTGTTAAACATCAAAAATATCAATTTTTAACTATTTTGCCATAAAATGTTTATCATATCGCGAATTAATTTTTTTTTAAATCAAAATTATTTCATATCAGAAGGACAATCCTCGTATTTAGAATACGATTTGATGTGTCTGATGTGCTCTCAGCTGCCATAAAAAATACTGTGCAAACGTCGCTTTCCAATTGGCATTTTTCATCATTGTGTGGATGAACAAAACATTACAAATACCTGTTAGTTTGCTTGTTAATTAGATCCATTACACATTTGTTTAATTAAGCGAAAACATGTGAACACAAGAAATACAACACTGTTATTCTCAACAATAATGTCATTATTTTGCTCCACTACGCAATTATCCTCATGAGTAAATAATGAAATACAATAGTCTCAAGTTTTGCTCAATCACACTGCTCTTTCACCATCAAAATCAGTTATCATCACATTGCTTGATACTTTTTTATACCATTTTATCAAAACTCTCTTAAGCTTTTTATATTTAGACGGTACACACCCGAGGTACATTATATCGGATTTATGTAAAGTCGAATCTCACGACAACATGTGGATACGTTGAGGGGATTTTTCTCCATGAGAACCTTTCATGTCAGCAAGAAGATTGCCAAGAACTATTATTTCGCTTGATTAGTATGTTAATGAGCGTTTAAGTACTTATTCACACACCGACAGTTGTAGTGGGTGTGGTGTCAAGAAAAGTAAAACAAAAATCAATTAACCTACGGCGATGTTTCACCATTATATTGTTTGTTCCATGTTGTTGCAATAGAGAGAAAAAAAAAAAAAGAAAGCCCGCTACAATCGCTGCTATGTTTCTATTAAAATCATGCCGTTTTTTGTTTAATCGGGCTGGTCACTGGAGGAAAGAAATGCTCTATTATACTTGACATGTTTGCATAAGACATTTCCCGAAGAGGAAAAGATACGCACATCAACTTTGTGGCTCTTATGACATGCCTCTGTCTGGGGATGGCGACAACGCCGAAAGCTAGGCTTGCCCCTCTAAAGGATGGTCCCTCATGGATAAAAAAAAAAAAGACTAGCCACACTCCTTCTACCAGATTCCACCTGCGGATGTTTGAATCTTTGTCGAGGTTCGCTGTAAGATACAAATAACCCATCGATTTCAATTCTAGGCAAGACGCGTGTTCACCATCAGCTATTTTATATCGGCAAACACATAATAAGAAGGGCATAACTGAATGGATGGAGGGATAGATGGATGGGCAACTGTGTCATCATCAGACATTCTGTGACCGTGTTGCAGGGCATCTGTTGCTCATACTATAGTCTATATGAAAATATATACACAGATATGGTCAAATCCAACCAAGTGTCCAGCGGCAAACCCGTTCACAACATAAATATAGACAAAGGCCACTGCGTCCTAAAACTAACTGTTTGATTATCTCCAATCCGTAAGGCATTGATACCAAGAAATAATATGATAATACCGAGAGGCACATTCATTGTTAATGACATTATGTTCCTGGGGATTGGGCCGATCGTAACGGTCAATGTTATACTGCTCATTGGTAATTAAGATAGTTGTTTAAAAACTGGTGTATCATATTCTAGGGACTGCAAAATGACGTCAACCATTTTAGAGAGCGTATGAGCTGATAGCTGAAAATAAAGTTAATTGCATTTTTATAAACAAAATTATGTGGCATTTTATATAATTAATATTATTATATGCTGTTATTATTATTATTATTTTATTATTATTATATTATTATTATCATAATTGTTATTATTACATCCATTGGGTCTTTTCAAGTTCCTAGTTTTGGTTTTTGGTCACGTGGTTTACCTATTGTTGTGGTAAATGGCTCACAATCAGCTGTTATTAAAACCTTGCTTTTGTCACTTACCGAAAACTTGACTGTGAAATGTTTAGTGGTTTTAGTTTGTTACGCAACCGGCTGACGTAAAATCGTCATGGTTGGAAAGGCACATATCACAATAGTCAATATAAAAGATGTGTAGCATCGAATTGGTATCTATTCACTTTTTACACACTCTTAGAACTACATATGTCCATTATTGTTCAAATGACATTATGTTCTAGGGATTGGGCCGATCGTAACGGTCAGTGTTATACCGCTCATAGGTAATTAAGATAGTTGTTTAAAAACTGGTGTATCATATATTATTCTGTGGACTACAAAATGACGTCACTCGTTTTGGAGAGCGTATTGAGCTGACAGCGGAAATTAAAGTTAATTGCATTTTTATAAACAAAATTATGTGGCATTTTATATAATTATTATTATGCTGGGTTGTTATTATTATTATTATTATTATTATTATTATTATTATTATTATTATTATTATTATTATTATTATTATTATTCTTATTATTATTATTATTATTATCATAATTGTTATTATTACATCCATTGGGTCTTTTCAAGTTCCTAGTTTTGGTTTTTGGTCACGTGGTTTACTTATTGTTGTGGTCAATGGCTCACAAGCAGCTGTTATTAAAACCTTGCCTTTGTCACTTACCGAAAACTTGAATGAAATGTTTCTGGTTCTGGTTTTAGTTCGTTACGTAACCGGCTGACGTAAAATCGTCATGGTTGGAATGGCACATATCACAATAGTAATTTAAAAGATGTGTAGCATCGAATCAGTCGATCGTTATCTATCACCTTTTACACACTCTTAGAAGTACATATATCCATTATTGTTCAAATGACATTATGTTCCTAGGGATTGAGTCGATCGTAACGGTCAATGTTTAATATACCGCTCATATGTAATTAAGACAGTTGTTTAAAAACTGGTGTATGGAGACTGCAAAATGACGTCACTCGGTTTTGAGAGCGTATTGAGCTGATAGCTGTAAATAAAGTTAATTACATTTTTATAAGCAAAGTTATTATTATTATTATTGTTATTATTATTGTTTATATTATTATAATTATTATTACGTCCACTGGGTCTTTTCAAGTTCCTAGTTTTGGTTTTTGATCATATGGTTTTATTGCGGCTAAAGGCTTAGAAGTAGCTGTTCTTATAAACCTTGCCTTTGTCACTTACCGAAAACTTGAATGAAATGTTTCTGGTTCTGGTTTTAGTTTGTTATGTAACCGTCTGAAGTTTGGAAGGACACAGTAATATCATAAAAGAGGTGTGGCACCGAACCACTCTCCGTCTATTCATTTTTGAATTACAGCACACCACAACTTCCCATGTCTGCACTATAACTAATCTCTTGATTATTAAACCAAAATCAAAAACTTGAAAAGATTCAATGTCACCTGCATGAAGACAAATTATGTACCTGCACAAATAGAATGTAATCATTTGCAGGTAGTGCAGTGGGGCTGATTTAGTTTACAGGTAGACCCCTAATCAATAGCTTATCTGCACGCAAACAATTAGATCTTTATAGGTGACTACAGAATATTGGATTTTTCGGTGACTTCGGTTAGCTGCTACAGGGTTAGTCAAAATGATCTATACTCAACTATATTTTTCTGGAATCGTGCATGATAGATTACTTTCTCCTTCACAAGAATTTTGATTTTCAGAAATTTAATTGCTTCAATCAAACCACAAGGCAATATTAATACAACTACCCATTTACATGTCAACATACGGAGCGTTAATTATGCTTGATGTCTTTGACATACCTATTATGTTATTGTTTAAAATAACAAAACTGGTACCAGAGCAACTTAACTTGCCATATCAGATAGGATTCTTAACATTTCTATAATAATAAATATGTTAATAACTGTGTATTACTTAGTGCTCGAGAAATTAGACAAACTAATGCACTTGCGTTGAGATATGCATTGAGTAATGCACGAGACAAGTGGATGTCATTTTTTGAATGACCTTGTTTGGTAAACTGAAAAAGGTACATTAATGAAACTGTCACATACAAGAGACAACATATCAGTCTAGGTTAGTCTGCAATTTTAATAGATTTAGCTTGGGTATTTACCTTGATTTTAGGATTTTTGTTAAATTGGGAAAAGTTTTTTTGACTCACCTGTATGCATTATCTGTGTAATCTGCAAACTATGAACAAATTAAACATTTCAGTCTTATGTTTTAGACGATTCGTATACATTTATTGTAATCTTTTCATTATTCTTTGCTGCACTCTCTACTCTGGTGCCGTAGTCTATTCTTATAATTATGTCCTTTGTTGAATATGATTTCCAATAACATGCACTATTTCCGGGACTATTTCTAAGTATTCTGTCTCTAACGTCTGAACCAAAGCTAGTGCTAACGGCATCGTAAATCTGGGCCATTATCTATGAATTTATCAATCATCTCCCAAGAGTAATCGATATTCATGATTTTGCAAGGTACGAATGGCTGCAATTAATTGCCCTTTGTCTCAAAGCAAATCCCAATTTATTTCCATTGGGGTAATTGTAGCAGTGTAGCTGATATAAATAGGATGTTATTTTGCTCTGTCCCAGCAATAATTTTGACCAATTATTGAATTATTTAAAACAACAGATTTAAGGTGAAATTATTAAATCAAACCTTAATTTGCATGCATGGAGTATTCTAAAGTCATCTTGATGGACGTTTCACGGTTTGTGGTTGCTTGTAGCTATTAATACATTGGATTCATTCAAAGATATGTAAAAAGTGTTTAGTTAACGCCAGGTATTTGGGTCCACCGTCACCCGCTGATAGCTACTCGCTCATTAAAGAATCTTTCCTTTTGCCTATCATCTTTACTCATATATAACGACAGCTTGGGTGTTTTGTCAATATTCCGGATAATATTACATTCTTTATCACTACCTTACAGCCATTAAACTATATCCACCCACTGATTTATTTTAGAAATATTCAGAAAATATTATTCTTAGCATAAAAGTTGATAACCTTTTCTCTCTTTCTCTTCTCACCTATTAACAGCCTGCATGATTACTACTACTTCATCGCTCTACTTCTTCTTCTTCTTCTTCTTCTTCTACTTCTAGTTCTTCTTCTTAGCTGATGTTGCCACTGTTAGCACTTTATTTTAAATGGTAACCACAAGAAATAATATTAATAATAATAACACTAATGATACTACTATACTACTACTACTACTACTACTACTACTACTACTACTACTACTACTACTACTACTACTAATACTACTAATACTGTACTAATACTACTACTACTACTACTACTACTACTACTACTACTACTACTACTACTACTACTACTACTACTACTAATAATAATAATAATAATAATAATAATAATAATAATAATAATAATAATAATAATAATAATAATACATTTCGATCAATAATTTCACTTGCATGAAATCAAATTATGTAATTACCCAACCGGAGTGGGGCTGATTGGGTGTGCACCTAAGTACACAAAGCCAATACCTAAGGCCCTTCACAATTAATTCATAGTTTCCTGTTTCAAGTTTGAAAATAAAGGACGAGGCGACTTTTAATTATTAATTATTAATTATCTATTAATTATTAATTATCTATTACTTTCTTTATTTTCAAAATGTGGTCGTGACTATTATCAACAGTCCATTTGGTCATTTTGACTAAGACTACGGATTTAATTATTTTACCTTTATAATTGATTTTCTACATTAATATTAGTAGGGGACCCTACAATGTTCTTGTTTTAAATTCATAATTAAAGTTGAAATGATCAAAAACATATATTAGCAAATAAAAGTAATTACAAAGTCAATTAAAAGATGAAAATACCTAAATAAAAATAAAATAATTAAATATTTTTCCATTCTTGATTTTGGACGCGCGAGGGAAACAGGAAACTAAGGATCAATTGTAATTGGCCTAATCAACCCCATTGCATGGACTATTTGCTATTTGCGGTCAAATCTTAATGGGGTTAGTTTATAATTTATTGAACTGTAGATATAATTTTACTGATATAAAGCTAGCTTCAGACTCCGAGTATTGTACGTACAATATTGTATGCAACATATCTACGTTATTTTATCTATTGCCATTCTATTTCCAGTAATGTTTAAGTTCTAACGAATGTTTGATGACGAAAAATCGATAATATGTTACATGTAATATCTAGTAGAAATATATTATCGATTTTACGTCATCAAACATTCGTTAGAACTTAAACATTACTGGAAATAGAATGGCAATAGATTAAACAACGTAGATATGTTGCATACAATATTGTACGTACAATAAAAAGTCTGAATACTGCTTTATGACCATGTTTTGATCGTCCTTTAACATAAAATGTATCAAAAGCCGCCTAGGGCTACCCTTGAAAATAAGTTCTCTCAAAAGCTTGTTCTCGTTTATATATTCTTGCAAATAAAGGGAACAGAGCTGTTATAACACAAATAGGTAAGGTGATTGACCAGGGAATAAAAGCGAAAGAGAAGGTGATGAGTTTAGATATCATTTATTATTTAGTTGTCATTTGTTATTGTTTCCTCAACAGACAATGTTGCAAAAACAAAATATTAGTTTCAGGTGCTTCTTCCTGTGACTAACTACAACGTAGATGGCGTACTTCGATACACGACCATATTACTGTCTTGCATCTGAAATTAACGCCTCACCTGTCTTAATCAACATTATAGTTTGATCAGCTCGTAATAGGCGGGAAATGTTAGGCTTTTACCACTATGTGGAAAAGTAGAGCCACGTTAAGAGTGCTATTAGTTGACCTGTCTGGTCTATATTTTGTGTGTTAAAGAAAGTAGACAAAGTATAGGACTTGAATTAATAATTCGTGATGCTTCTGGAGAGATGTCACAAGACAATTCTCAAAATATTTTGATATTAATCCGCGATGTTATAAGGCCCGCCGATTACGATCTGATCAAAGTATAGCTACCACTAGGATCTGTGTTACCATAAAACAGATCCAACTAAATATTTAGAAAAATATTTCATATAATAAGAAAAGGGATTG
Source organism: Amphiura filiformis (assembly GCF_039555335.1). Classification (NCBI taxonomy): domain Eukaryota; kingdom Metazoa; phylum Echinodermata; class Ophiuroidea; order Amphilepidida; family Amphiuridae; genus Amphiura; species Amphiura filiformis. The sequence continues at coordinate 71,667,591 of NC_092632.1, read as the reverse complement.
ACTTAATGGCTGAAGTAGATAATACGCTAATACACAGCAAACTATTGTTTTATCCGGTTAGATTGTTTTACACGTTAAAGTGTTTTTCTTGTCACCCCTGGGCAATTCAAGATTTCCATCTTCCAAGGTCAAAGTTTATACAGGGGTCAAAATTCAAAACAACCCATACTCTGATCATAAGGATTCAGAAAAAGTATAGTTTGACCTACCTCCGACTTATCGTTCCGGAGTTATAAGCCAAAAGGTCTCGCTACCTAGGTAACCGTTCATGGAAATACCGACAGGTCATCACCGATAGGACTCAATTGGGAATGACCTATATATTTTGCTGTGTTACCAAGGTAACGATTCGTTCTCGGTGGTCTAAGATAATCTTTTGAGTTGTTAGCACAGAAAGAACAATTTGAGACAATTTTCATAAAAAAATTGAGAATATTTCATATTTTCTTCCTTCGACCTTTTGTTCATTATTCCACAATGATAAGTCGCAGATAGATGAAACTAAATATTTCTGAATCCTTATGACGAGAAGAGTAATTTGGCATAGGTTTAGAAAAAATTTGACCAGTTTTTAATTTCGACCCAGATATAAACTTTGACCTTGGATATCTGGTATTGCTATTTGTTTGAATGGCAATTATTTCTTTTTTGTTCAATTTTTGATTAGTTGACATTATAATAATAATTATTATTTTATATCGGTCAATAAAAAGTATATTTTCTTCATCTGATTATCAATCGGTCAACGGCCCTCACTCAGACAAAATCTTTTCCAAATATACTATCCCGGATAGAAACACGTAGTCTGCAGTCCTCAAGTGGTCAGCCCTCGAAGTCATCGACCACTTATGTAGTCAATAGGCCTACAGCTCCTGACCAAAACGACCGGTATACAGACAGACTCTTCATCTAACGGCTTGCATCCTCAAAAATATACGCTTTACCCCTTCGCGATGAAAAAACGTGAAATGTATACGACCACTTGGTTGTGCTTGTTAAGATTTTATCCAGCTCATTCAGATATATATATCAGAACTGTATCGGTTCACCTAAATATAGCTGCTTACAGAGTGCCCATGGCAAAAAAAATTGCATATAATTTATCGGTCACTTTAAAACAATCATAATATGAAGTAGTATGTTGTTAAACATGGTAAATTTCAAAAGAGAATTCGGACCTTATAAAATGATACAAAGATTATTGTAAACATGTGTAATTTAAAGGTGTGGTTAAAATGATTAGATTATAATGCAACAACGACGACACCATGATATGAATTTAAATACAGCAGCAACAAGCCCAAAATAAAAGTGAATTTTGGTACTTGAAGCGCGCAAAATTGTGCATTTTTACCCTATTTTGGCCCAAAACATGGTGTTTCTGGCTAAAAAGGAAGATGCACAGGGCAATTTTGGAGCCCAATGGTAAATCCGGCCCTGCTTAAACCCCCCCCCCCCCTGCGTACGGGCCTGCCTTGGCCTAACCTAATCCGCAAAGGAAACAATTCAGAGAAAAATGTATTTCGCCTAAAAAAAATGTTCACCTAGTTTTATTGTTTTATGCATGAATGTGTTGCTGGTGTTTTAATGTTTTACTTACTTTACTCAGCATCATTTCATCGAAATTGCTATTGTTGTTGATAATCAAATAAAGAAGGACCTTTCATACAATTTTAGAAAGACGAAAAACATATTTTGCGTGTTCAATTTTTTCTGGAGTGCAAAAGCTGTTTTCTTGCATGTCTGAATTTTTTTCTTGCCTGCAAGAGCTTTTTTATTGTGTGCTTGAAATTTGAAAAATAGGTCCAAGCCTTTATTTTGTATATGATGACCTATTTATGAAAATTCTAACACGCAAGAAAGAGGCTCTTGCACACAAGACAAAAATTCAAACACGAAAGAATTTGGCTCTTGCACTCACGAAATCAAAAAATGAAAGAATATTGTGTTTTGCATTTGCAAAATTCTTTGAAATGTTTCTCCTTTATTTTATTAGCAATAGCAATGAAATGAAGCTGAATAAAGTAATTTTAATTATGTTATGGGTTACTTATGATACCATATTTTTGATATTTGATTTTAACTTATGAACTAATTAATACGACTATACACCAACAAGTGCTCACCCGATCGAAGTCAACAACCTATGGAAAGGGGCCAATATGAAGGCTATTCTGAACCTGTATCGGTTTTGTTGTGCAAAAGACACGATACCCAGTATAAATGTACTATCTGCAATCATTAGATATTGATTAATGTATTGAACAAAAGTAAAGCAATTTAATCTTTTTCAGAAATAAATCTGTAACGATTTCCATATAGATGTGGGGAACCTTTTTAATCAAAATTAGCCTTCCATTTCAGACCGCTTCCGACGTACCAAATCTGTACTTTAACCAACACATCTTCACAACAACAAATTAATATCATGGCACATAAGATAACAGAGATGTGATGATGGAGGTAGAACTTTTTGAATGACCCTCGTAGCTGCCTGTACATTCCAAACAAATCGATTCAGTATTCAACGAAAACTTTGGCTGCATATTAAAGAACAAATATATGATTTGGTATATTTTACCGTTGTCATTCTATATAAGCTGTTTTGTAAACATTGTATTCTTAGTAATATATCTTATGTTTGAGAAAAATATAGTTATAGTAGTTATAAATTAACTTATGATGATAAATGCGAAATAGCTTTTCATAACACAAAATATTAGCGCAATTAATTCAAGTGTTTCTACAAGTGGCGTCCTTATCATGTTATACCAGTCAGTCTACCGATTGATATCTCCAATCAAAGTGTTCAAAGCCACACGTCTTCATTCTCTCTAGCTAGCGTTACGAAAGTGACACGGTATGACACTGTTTCCGTTTGGTATTGTATGATATTTTATTTCCACGTACCTCTATAATTATACACACTAAATTTAGATCAGGTTTTAGAAACTAAAATTGAAATAAACAGTGTGTTGTTCATATATTTCAAAAACCCACCAGAGAGTGATTAGCGCATCCTAGTGCTAACAGGATACTAACAAAGAGGTTATGGGTTCGATTCTCATCCACATCAAGGTCTTTTTGTAACATGATGCTGTGCCCTCTTTGTTATCAAATAATCTAAATTTAAATTGAATTTAACAGTGTGTTGTTCCTGTTTTTCAAAAACCAACCAGAAAGTGGTTAGCGCATCCTAGTGGTAACAGGATACTCACAAAGAGGTTATGGGTTCAAGTCCCATCCACATCAAGGTCTTTTTGTAACATGATACTGCGCCCTCTTTGTTATCAGTTACTTATATATACAATAATATATTATTATGATTATGATTATAATACTGTTGCAAATCAATGTTATGTTGTCTTGATGTTTATAGGTTGATAATGCGTATCACTTGTTGGGGGTGACATTGTACAAAATAATGCACGCGTACTGAGATGTTGATACTTCTAATGCACGAGCCCCGAAGGGTCGAGTGCATTAAACACATCAACATCTCAGTACAAGTACATTATTTTGTACAATTTCTCGAGCAACAAGTAATACGCGTTCATTAACCTATTTCATAAACGAGAAAAAATATAACAAAATTGTGACCGTGTTGGAAAACACAAGCAAATATAAATACATCAACCCGCCCGAAAAATGAACCAAGCTTACGTGCGAAAGAACTGCGTGTAGTACGCGGAGTGCATAATATACACCATCAATGCACTCCTCGTACTTTTCTAACCGCTTTTCTGATTGGCTGCTTTGATATAGGAGTGTATGAAACACAATCAATGTATGGTCTGCATTTTTCTAACGTTTGCTCTGATTGGTTCTCGCTAAGAGCGTATGAATATACAGCATAATTTGTTTCTTGCTTTTGATGTAAACATTTTAAAGTGTGCCAAATGAATCAAAGTATACATTGACTCGGATTGCTAGCTTGCTAAAACAAAATACGAATAGAATAAGTCTCGAAAACTTTTTAAATCAATTTTAGCAGTAATGAAATCCAATTGAGCAATGTTTTTATGGCATGGGTGTGGAGTACATTATATAGCAGGCATATCCTGAGGTGCCTGCGATTGTTTTACACTTTTGTTGATTCAATTAATTGTTCGTCATATGTATTCTCAATTTCTATTATATCCACCAAGTATTGAAAAGGCTACCTTCATATAATATAACTCACTTGTCTCTCAAAGTCTCAAATAAATTTTGATAGACGTGGGTAATTCAGTTGGTGTGCAAAAGGTATACAGGGGTTGTGCTTTGGTTAGCTATTGTTACAAAAGTGTCAATCTTATAAACCCAAACCACGTGCATAAAAGCGCCTTGCTAACCTTCAGGCTGTTTCTGACTTGTTTCAAGTTGTTCAAAAGCAACTAAAAGCTCGTTTCTCAACACTTGCTCCTATATACGTTTTTTCTTCTTTTCACATATGATACGGTTCTCTAAGTTCAGCCTCAAGTTGAAGTTACTCTCTCAAACAGAAATTCTGTATATAAGCGAGCGCGTGAGCAACAAACTAGCGTTCTGTATTGCACCCAGCAACAAAGATTCTTTTCGTAACAAAATAATGACGGTGAACTCTTAACTGGAAAAAGGGATCGCAAAACACGGTCCATTGTTATGATTGGTACAATAAGTTAATGCGAGCGCCCGTTACTGGGGTACCTAGATTAGAACTGTAAGGGCGGTTATTCCTCTTGGTGGATTTCTTTAGCTGTTCTCAAACGCATGAGTTTTAGTTAATAAAATGTTCAATTGCATCGCTGTTTACAATGAAAATTGAATGCCGTACATTTGTCAAATTATGTTGCAGTACAGTCATCAATAAACTGCTTACGTTCATAGTATGCCTCTTTTAACGTTTAAAAGCAGGATTAGTAACTTTACTTGGACGGATTTTGATGTATTTTCAATTACATTATGTGCTCGGATAGCGACGTTTGCACGGTATTTTTGTGGGACCTGAGAGCACATCAGACACACCAAATTGTATCTTGAATACAAGGAATATCCTTCTGATATCAAATAATTTTGATTGTTTTGAAATTGGCGATATAATACAAATATTATTACAATGTCCTCGTATTCAAAATGCAATTTGGTGTGTCTGGTGTGCTCTCAGGCCCCACAAAATACTGCGCAAAGTTAAACCAATAAACTCCAATACATGCAATTCATGATAATAATATTTTCAACATTATGTCTACAGTACAGTACTTTATCAACTCACCCTATTAAGATTTGATCGCTTGCATGTAAATAGTCCATGAAGTTGGGTTACGTCTTGTCATTATGGACTGCGGTGCACACCTAAATCAACCCCACTCCGTTGCCTAACTGCATGCAACCGGTGACATTCTCTGGGGGTAATTGCATAATTTTATAGCATGCAAATGTAAACAAGTAATAATTTCGATGATATACTGTCATTTAAAATGATTTGAATGTTTTTATATTAAAAATAAGTATGTTGTATAAAGTATAAAATGACAAAATATATTATTAGTGTTATCATTATTATTGTTGTCGTTGTTGTTATCATTATTGTTGTTGTCGTTGTTGTTCGTCTTCTTCTTCTTTTATTCTTCTTCTTGACGTTGCTATTGATGTAGCATCATTTTCGTTGACTTTGTGCATACCTCCATCTTTACACGAAAGTTTAAGGGATCTGGAATGAGCGTTTTGAGCGTTTCGACAGTATTTTTTGTGGGACATGAGAGCACAATAGACATATCGAATTGCATTCTGAATACGAAGAATGTCTTTCTGATATCAAATAATTTTCATTTTTTGAAATTCACGATGTAATACAAATTTTATGACAAATTATTAACAATTTGATATTTTTCATATTTTTGATATATAACAGTCCTCGAAGTAAATTTTATAAATATAATGATATATTCTTAAAGTGTATGTAGCTGGGAGGAAAAGCCGATGATCAATTGAAAAATTTGACCTTTCATATTGAAGATATGGATTTTTTTCCCAAAAAGACCTAGTTTTTTTTTGTTTTTTGGGAAAAAAAATACATATCTTCAATATGAAAGGTCAAAATTTTCAATTGATCGTCGGGTTTCATCGCACCTATACACTTCAAGTATAAATCATCAGATTTATAAAGTTTACTTCGATCAATTTTTAATCATTTGCCATAACATGTGTATTACATTGCGAATTTCAAAAAATCAAAATTATTTGATATCAGAAGGACATTCTTCGTATTCAGAATGCAATTCGATATGTTTGATGTGCTCTAATGTCCCACAATAAATACTGTCCAAACATTCATACCACTTCCCTTAATAGTATCCACAAGGAAATTGGGCTATTCCAGAAAATAGATGCACACCCCCTATAGAGGAGTGCGGATATCCGGACTATTTGTCCAATCGAGACTGTTGGAAATCCAGACTTTTAAAGTGTCCAAAGGTAAAAATATCCGGCAGAAAAATAGTTCAACATCAGAAATCCTCAATTTAAGAGTTCATTTTGGACATTTCCGTCATTTTTCATTCATTTAATTGGATTTCCAAGCTCTTTCAAGTGATATTGGCAACTGGAACTCCAGTCGTTTTCAGAAAGCAGACTTGGAAATCCGGACATTTCTTTGATTGAAAATTTACTCCTCTATAGGGGGTGTGCAATTATTTTCTGGAATAGCCCAATATATACTAATAATAATACTGATACTAATACTAATACTAATACTAATACTAATACTAATACTAATACTAATACTAATACTAATACTAATACTGATACTAAATAATAATAAACGATGATAATAATACGTTTTATATGCGGATCGATAATCTCACTTAAGTTAAATAAAATTATGCAATTACCCCAAAAGAATGTTGTCCTTTGCATGCAATTAAGTTTCGAAGTGTGGCTGATTATGTGTGCACGTAAGTCCACAAAGACAAGACCTAATTAACCCAACTTCATGGACTATTTGCATGTAAACGACAAAATCTTTATTGGGTGAGTCTATAGCATACCTCTGAGCCTATACTATTTTACCATTACCAGGAATCAAACATTATTTTGATTCCACCTCTCAAAAGCTTGTGCCCGCGTTAGACTTAAATCATTTGCGTTTTGCTTTCTAGAAATGAAATGCATTATTTTCCCTTTTTATTTTCAAAAGTAAAATGGAGAAAATGATTATGTAAAAGACAATTTAAATCAGAAATGTTTTTAATCCTAGTTTAATATGTTTTAATATATAAGGTAAATACATCCACAGTACAATTAAAGACACATGTAGGGTAGTTAAATGATTGCCAAACAAATCACACAAACACAAACACATGCATTCCATATTAGGTTTCAACTTCTACACGTTTTGAGATAATAATAATAATAATAATAATAATAATAATAATAATAATAATAATAATAATAATAATAATAATAAATATAAATAAATAAATAAATAAATAAATAAATAATAACAAACAATATAATAATAATAAATCCTGTGCGTGGGGAATATGCAGAATGAAAAATTAAGGATTAGCTGCGATAAGTAAAAAAAAATGATAGATCATGTTGGTGAATGCACGTTTTTTGTTCGTCTATAATCATTTGAATAAGGATGAACATAAGTTTGTTCGATGTCATCCATGTGATTGGTAAACATGACTTTATAATAACATTATTCGGCACATGATATTGTGCAAGAAAACATTACAAAGTTGATTGAATTATCCTGTGTTTAAGCAAATTCGTTTTTCGCACCTTATCAGTTAGAACATTTCTATGTCCTACAACATGTTTTTAGACCATTGTGATGTATTTGGTTTCCAATACACTACACGATATACATACGAATGTGACTCCATCATAAAGACGATACAACAGAGCTTCCCTGATGATTTGGTCACTAGATATAGAACACCCGCTGTTTCAAATATAGGCCAAACGAGATGAACTAGCATCCAAAGGACCTTAACTGTGCAACCTATAACTTGTTAGAGTTCCATCGCTAAAATAATGATTTGAATGTTTTGTCATGTAAAAACAGAGCAATAATGTCGCCTTATTCCATAAAATAAATAATGTTGTATTGTTGTTGGTCTTTAACAAGTAATTATAATTGTGAAAATTACATGATCTTGTTTATTCTTAAACCAAATACAAATTATTTGCATTGCTAGGTACGTATTGTGTCAGTTGATCCTTGTATCAACCCTGTGTAAGGCAACCAGGGAGGGCAAGGTGGTCAAGGGAAGGAAACAAAAACGAACATCATGGAAGTGGTTACAAGACAACATGAAAGAACATTTGATTGTAATTGAATTGATATTATTCTCCGGGAGTGTTTTATACTAGTTTGAGCTCTGAGTTTGAATACTAGTATTAATATTCTGAGCTTGCGTTCTCTTTCCAATAAATTAATGCTCCGCCATTTCCTGTGAACGTGTTAAAATGAGATGCACTTTTCGCAAAAGATGAGGTCGCTATTACACTATCACTTTCCATCTGTCCCTGCAAATAGCGTAATACAAGTTGGTACATTTCGTTTTCTCATTATTTTTTTTAAAATAAATATACTTAGAATTTGCAGCTAGGTGATTAGAGATGATATATAAGTAATAATATTAATATTTCTACAGGCTTAGCAAGAATTTGACATAAGAGAAGACCTGCATGCAAAAGTACTTGTGAATATATTCAAAAATCAATTACAAAAATTATCATAAGTCGTCCCATTTCATCGACAACATGAAGTTACTTTAGCCTATGTAAACAATGTGGTGAGAAAATGATGTCTACCTACTTTCAGCGTTTATTTTCGCTAATTCCGCGTCGTTATAAGTTTGCTACACATTGTCAGCAGGGTCAATCTTGAAATGAAAAGTACCGTGGACAAAGGTAGGAGGGCTTTTGTCCTCACAGATATTTTTCCTTTTTTCAAATTACCATGATCATATCAAGCGAATCTACCATGTATGTGAATAGTGTCTTTCTTTTAACAATATAGGAAGGTATTTGTATCAAAGTATGTTAAAGAAACCGGGAATAATCAGTTTCTGAAGAAAATATGTGTAATATTATTTTTGGAATGAATTTGTTTTATTTTGTTTTGATCTCATTGAGCCATCTTATTATATCACCCATCGATGTGTGTCAGGTTATAGTCTCACGACATTTCATGACCACCTCGTCATATTCGACCCCAGTATCGTCTGCACACGGCTTGGTAGTATGCTGTGTCACCATTCCCCGCCTAATCTAATCAGGAGAAACTTTTTTTTTCAAAAATTGTATACATGTATTCCAAAGAAAATTTGCTTACATTTACAACATATCATATACATAGTATAAGAAATATGCGTGGATGCGTGTATATACATTGTATATGCCAAGCAAATGTGGATACCAAACTACTTAACGCAAAAAAAAAAAAAATTAATTAATTAATAACGTAACGTATAAAGTCGTTGCATCATCAACACAAAAATGGTACCACATACTGGAGTAAATGTTGAATGTTCTAGAAGAGTGTCGCATTTTTTCTGGGACACAATGTATAATTTTAAACATACATAAGCAAACTAATCATTGTGCACCGCGTGCATGCAAATATCGCCGGTACAACCCACGGAGTTCAAAATATTTTAAAATGTGACGGGAGCAAACATAACACGCAAAACCCAATTATGTAAAGAAGAATGTTTTATACTTTAATTGTGTGTGATATTTCAGATTAGGCTAAAAGGAAACATTTCAAAGTTTCTCGCTTTTTTTTTCTTTTTTTTTGTTTTGTTTTTTTTTGTTGTTGTTGTTTTTTTTGGGGGGGGGTTTGGTGTAGTTGTTGTTGTCGCTACATATGTGAGATGAATTGTTATTTATTAATTTGTGGTCCACTTTTAAAAGCAACTGAGTTTGAGACCCAGAGAAAAACCTTTTGTTTAGCCTCATCAATAGCTATCAATATGACCATATATCTGCAAATCTCTTCTCACAAATTTATGCTCACACTTCCATTGCATGAAAAACCTGAATGTAAAAGTGCTTGTGAATACGTTCAAAATCGATTACAAAATATCGTCATAAATCGTCTTATTTCATCGACAATATGAAGTAACTTTACCCTATGCAAACTATATGGTGGGAAAATGAGGTCAACCGATTTACAGCGTTTATTTTCGTTGGTTCCGCGTCGTCGTAAGTTTGCTATACATTGTCAGCATGGTCAGCCTTGACGTGAAAAGTTAAAAGTACATGTCCGTGGACCAAAGTATGTTTGTGCATGGTTTGTGTTTGTCCTCGCAGAAGATTTTTACTTCAAAATTACCAGATTGCAATCAAATAAATCCACCATGTGAAAATGTATCATCATTCTCACTGCAAATATTTCTGCATAGAGTGAAATACGATAAAACAAATAATAGAAAAGACGGTTTACCATGTTTACAATATAAAATTTGATAGTGTTATTTGAAATAGTAGTTCATTGGTTATAAAATATCGGCAGATTTGTTATTTGAAAACTCTAAAACTCTACTCAACACAACACAAAGTATGCTCAACTTTCATTGCATGAAAGACCTGAATGGGAAAGTGCTTGTGAATATATTAAACAATCAATTAAAACAATAATGTTATAAATCGTCCTCTTTAATCAACAACATGAAGTTACTTTAAGTTTATCCTATGCAAACTATATGTGGTGGGAAAATGAGGTCAACCGACTTATTTTCGTTGTTCCCGCGTCATTTTGAGTTTCCTACACTCTCTATATAAAAAATAGTACGAATTACTCAATTTTGAATGACAAGGGAACCGAACAACAAAATGAGTCAAACGGAACTCAATGATATAAAATTGGATCGATTGAGCCCATATTTATTGGTCGAGCTATGAGCCTTAAAATATTGTTTCGGATCCAATATTTTTACACACTTACAAATTTGAACTCAATATGAGTACAATTCACTCAATTTATTAGTGTTCTGTTCCCTTTTTACTCAACAGTGGATTAATAATTATTTGCAATGATAGACCATCAGCCTGGTCAGTTTTGAAGTGAAAAGTACCGTGAACAAATATTGCCTTTGTCCGCACAGAATCATTTACTTTTTTTTTTCCAAATTGTCATGATTATAGAGATTAAATTAATTCACCGTGTGAAAATATTTTACTGTTATCAACATTGAGGTTATACATGTTTCTGCATCATAATATAACAAATTAGAGGACACTTTCCTTTTGAGACCAAATGAGGTGCTGCTAGCAAATTAATAATATTAATATTTCTACAGGCTTAGCAAGAATTTGACATAAGAGAAGACCTGCATGTAAAAGTACTTGTGAATAATATTCAAAAATCAATTACAAAAATTGTCATAAGTCGTCCCATTTCATCGACAATATGAAGTTAGTTTAGCCTATGTAAACAATTTGGTGAGAAAATGAGGTCTGCCTACTTTCAGCGTTTAATTTCGCTAATTCCGCGTCGTTTAAATTTACTCATACAGATTGTCAGCATGGTCAATCTTGAAGTGAAAAATACTGTGGACAATGGTAGAGGCCTTTTGTCCTCACAGAAGTTTTTCCTTTTTTCAAATTACCATGATCAGATCAAGTGAATCTACCATGTATGTGAAAATACATCGCCATTCTCGTTCCAAACATTTTTGCTATTCGTTTCTGTAAACAACAAATAAAAGGATACCAAGTCCCTTTTGAGACAAAATCGGTACTTCTTACAGAATAATAATAATAATTCTACAGGCCTAACAAAAGAGTGAAATAATATAAGGCAAATAATAGAAAAGACGGTTTACAATATAAGATTTGACAGTGCTGTGTGAAATAGTATTTCATTGGTTAGAAAATAGCGGCAGATTTGTTGGTTGACCTGGCGTAATGGTCTCGTATTGCAAAACAAATACTTTGACCGATGTAATGGTGCGTACTCGTCTAGCTACTAAGGATCGGCTAATATCTCTTAAGGAAACGTGTTTGTAGTATTTCGCGCTTATTTTCATTTAACCATGATAAGCTATTGCATATGCAATAATCTACAATGATATCATTTGAATCCATTGTGTTTATTAAGAGCACAGTGAGCGAAAAATCATGTGTATATTTGAGACTACTTTTCTTTTCTTTTTTTATTCAGGACAAATGTTTATGTCATAGAAATGTACTATTGATATGGTTTTTATTATTACTTATTTGCTTTCATGTGTAGCTTTTTAAATTAGCTTAATGGTGTCTCTTATAAGCGATATATCATGAATTGAAGGACACTTATTATAGATCTAAGTCTCATGTAGCAAAGGGATGTAAAAGTTTATCTTGTTATCCATTGTTAATATCTGCACATCATCTTATCTGCAGTCATATCTTCATTGGTGTGCATAAGATTTCGATATTATTTTCCATGGCGGGATTCCTCGTCCTGTAATCATCAGACAGCTTGCAATGTTTACCGACCTCCTCAATGCAAACGAATCCATAGAATTCCGATATGTCGGTCACGTCCTGGTGTACTCGTCTCTAGCATCTTGTCTCCAATGAGAATCATTAGAAGAATAGCAATCAAACGCTGGATGCGAATCGAAGCGACACCCCCAAATTGGATTGCAATTGAAGATGAATGGCGCGAAAAAAAGATGAGGAAAAAAAGCAGACGATTTCATATCAGCAGACGATTATGCGTAACAGAATTGTTCAATGTTTCTTGGTGCAGAAGCGCGCCAATTTTACGACTCATGAGTCCACTTCACCATCAGGTTGAGGTGCTTCACGTGTTTAGTGGGTGGTTTGAGACCGTGATTACAGCACCTAATACAAACAAATTAAAAACAATTGACATAATGTTAGGAATAATTTCGTTACGGAAAGAAATTGGAGCAGAATACAAAATTGTATTGGTAAGACATGACTGGAAATTTAGTAGGGAATTTAAGACTAGTCTATTGACGTGAGTTGATTTTGTTCGCTTCAATATCATGGCACATGTTCTTCAGGTTGCGTTTTGAAAATCAAAAGGTCATGTACACATGACCTTCGGGCGGGTGAAGTAAGCGGGAAGTGTGGTTAAATATTGGGACCACTTCAATAACAAGCTCTTCACCAAATATAGATTGAAATTCAAGATGAGCGTAGCAGACATGAAAATTGGAAAGACATTAATGTTACCAAATCTTTCCTGCACATGCTAATATTCTCTGAACATACAGATACTGGGGAAACTAGAGGCATGTTGATACGAACATTTTTGATCTCAAATAATAATAACATCTAGCTTTCAATAACCTTTGTCGAACCTGAATATATCACAACAACAGCAGACTTAGAATTTAAGGCAACATGTTCAGCTCATAATCAACAACACTCCTTAAAGTTTGAACCATTATAGAGCCCGTAGGGCTTAGACGCCCATGTTGTAAGGCAGCATTATACATGCGTACGGTCAGATGTGCTTGCATCGTAACAGGCCAAGATGCCGGGCTAGACCCTGCCTACTGCCAGACCCGGTTTACACTGCAGGCACTGGGACACAGCTTTTGTAACCCGGACAGCTACAACATTTCTCTATTGTTAATACTGTTAACTACCGCTACGGCTGCCCCAAGCCATAAACTACTCCTTTTTTGTTCAAATTGATCAAACAATACCAGAATAATTGGGCATACGGCAATTTGATATAAACCTAATTGCTGCTTGCATTATAGTTGTCAAACAAGTACCTCCATAACATTAATAAAAATTGAGAGTTTGATGATTCTTTAACTTCTATACTACTAACAAATTGAAAAATATACAGAAATTTGTTCACAGAATCTGACATCAACCATTGTATTATTGTCACCCCAAGTAGCAATATCTGTTAAACAATACAATTATGTACATATTAAGCATTAGCAAGATTTAAAGCGACATTCGTAGCACACAACTTGCAGGTATACATTTAAGAGAAGTATTAAGCAACGGATATGCTTATAGCCATTTTGAAGATATATATGTCCAAGTTGTGACACAACAAAGAAAAAGGGTGATTTTTAAGTCAAAAATTTACTTTTATGTGACCATTCATTATTTCTATGAAACACCAGTAGTTAACACATTTGGGTAAAACAGTTGACACAATAGGCCCTATCTGTCATTTCGTCTTCGACCGAATTGACGGATCAAATGTATCTTATATTTTGACATCAACTTACTCCAAAGCAGTGATTTAGAATCGAGTAATATTCATTATTATGTAGATAATATTATGTAAATCTTACTCCACTAATGCCTGCAGTTGCAGGTACTTATTAAACAACAATATATATTAACACAAATAAAGAGGTTGCAAAAAAAGACCAGTGACCAAATGAACATGGTAATGTTCATATACTCCAAGAAGCAAATAATGTCAAATTATAATGAAAGATTTGTACTCATTAATTTGATTTTAACGAAGGGATATATATATATCTAAATATAGATATATAGATATATGTATATAACATATACTTAAATGATATTCAAATCTGTTGCACATATCACGTTTGCAAATATCTCCATGTAAGAGCAAATTATATCATGTATAAATTAAAATAAATGCCATAAATGAATGAAATACCGAAAGGCAACACTCAAAACGTGATTGTTTGTATATAAAAAGAAAATCTACCAAATATAAAACTAATTTTGTAGGAATATTAAAACAATGTTTACATAATGGATGCTGACTATTTATGAAGTTCATGCTCATCTACATTTCAAGTTCAAAAAGTTGAAACCTCAAAAGTGCAATGATGTTGTTGCACATGTCCTCTAAGGGTGTGATGGCCTTGCGTCCTACATTTACAGGTCTCTACCTAGAGCTCTACCTATTGGTAGACCTGTAGGGAACTTGAGACCAAGCTAGCAGGGAACAGAGATGCTGGAATGTCATGGTGTACTCATAATGAAGTGTATAACGCCTTGATTTCATTTGCCGCCATGATGGAATTGAGGTTTAAGTACAAGTATAACATTAACCCTTCAATTTTAACCATTGTGTTTACCTTAATAAGTGTTGAGATTAATCTAACCACCACAGATTCTCCACCTTAATTATCAGTAAGTTAAACAAGTTCTTTCTTCATTTGGTTCTATATTTCTTTCGGCATCCTCAAATCACTGCATATGAAGCTATGTACTTCAGCCGCCTATCGCCATTTCCTGTACAGTATAATGATGACTTCGAAATTCCAAAAACCATCATTGTTCCTCAATGTATTTGTTTATAAAAATGTAATAGAAATTACTTGGAAATGTAGAAATCGCTGGTAAAACAGTGTAAAACTTCGTTGTTTTCAAAACACTTTTAGGAGGTACTGCCCCGTTAATATACCGCTAGCATGAATAGCAATAGATGTACGTACTGTTTGGCTTCTCCGTCATGTAAACACACAAATATCAATTGATGGTCCAGAATCCGCCGAACCAACTCGACGATGATTTGTTGATCCTACATGAAGTTCACATCGGACAGACGTTCCTGAAAACTACAAATCCCTTTGGTCAAACGCACATCAGAAATCGGACAAAATAATCCAGCCATAGGTCAGGAAGAAGTATTCTGAGGTCAGCTTTTGATTGAAACCTTTCTTCAACAAGAAAACTAGACAGAGTGGACACACAGCAAGACGCTGTTGTTGCAGCCGATACACTGACCGCTGTTGCAAGAAAAATAAGAAGTCTATGGCGTCTGATTTAAAGCTTACTTTAAGTCTTAATATCACGAAATATTAGATGTCTTTGAAGTATTCATGTTGCCTTCTTCTACCCACGGTGTTATACAAAACTTATAGAGCTGAATGACATTGACAAATTTATTTGATATGTTTGCGAATAAGTAAAAGTAAGAAAAAAATGGTTTTAAATATTAATTCCAATATTTTTCCCCGTGGAGAATCGTTTCATTCATTTTTTATAAATGGTTTCAAAATGAAATTGGATCAATAGCCGTATCTTAGCATTTCCAGTATTACGAAAATATCTAAATTAATAATGTGCTGAAATTATCATTTGATGGTATGTAATACACTATGGACCATAATTGCCTCATCCCATTGGCATAATTCAATAACCTCAATTAAACAATCATAGTGCAAAATATGACCTCAAGTTATAGAGTATGAGTTTTTGTATCCAAATTTTCAAAGGTCATTCAATGATTGTACAGATGTAGTGGGGTTAAAGAACTGTGCCCTGATAGATGAGCATGTGATACCCCGGGATGTAATAACGGTCGGAATAAAGAATAATTCAAAATGGTAAGGTTTAATACACTATGATCCACAACAGTTAGTTAGGGCGAGTTAGCGCAGCGGTAGTTCCCTCGCTTTGCACCACTGAGGTCCCGGGTTCAAGCCCCGACGCGGCCCAAGGACTCATGTGCACTTGGTTTGTCCCGATTCCATGCTCGCTCTCGCAGGTTTTCTCCGGGATCTCCGGTTTCCTCCTGTATCGTAAAAGTCGGTGATTAGTTGTTTGGTTATCAAAAACTTCCTTCACCCAATGGAATTTGGGGAGCTGCACAGATAATTGGTGGATGTTACAATCTAAATGCGGATAGGTGTGCGCCGTTCGGCAGCAACTGGCCTAGGTGATGCGATCTGATTGTGATGATTCACCATTGCAGCGAAATTACAGCGCTTTGAGTCCTCTAAGATCTGGAGAAAGGCGCTTTATAAATCCAAAATTGTTTTAATTTTTTTTTTTAATTTTTAACATGCTCATCTATCAGGGCACAGTTCTTTAACCCCAATACATTTGCACATTCATTTAATGAAATTTGAAAATGTGGGTACAAAAACTCATACTCTATTAAACTTGAGGTCAAATTTTGTACTATGATTGTTTGATTGGGGTTATTGAATTATGCCATTGATATGAGGCCATTATGGTCCATAGTGATACCCTCTAATCTTTTTCTTTAAACTCTGAAGTTTAATTGGAATCCTTTGAGACGTTACTCCATTCCCTGACAATTAGTTATCAACTGTAACCATGGTAACAGTAATAAATAAGTGAAATTTCACTCCTTTATGGTTTACCTACAATGGTCACTGTGAAATGGAGTGAAAATTACTCTTTTGAGAGTTAATTACACTCCTTAACTCTTTCCAGAGTGAGCTACACACTTTCTAAAGTGAAATGTATTCAACTTTCACTCTGTTATTAAGAATGATCATCGTAGGCAATCTTCTCGAGTAAAATGCCGTCTTTTTCACTGTTTTAAATTTAGTGAGTATGCCTAATTATTAGTCTGATGTCCCTAGCCTTTCATATCAACTCTCGTTATCAAATACCAGTTGATGCCGACCTTTTATTTTCAAGAGGTCATAGTTCAAAGGTTTCAGGAAGTTGTCACGCCGATTTAACTTTTTGATGTAAACGTCCTATACTTTGGTAGCATAGACTTTTTATATCAAATATCTATAACTATTATTTCAAAATTGCCGTCATTGTTGGTAAAAATGTAAACAATCACAATAAATTCATTTCCCAATTTAAATATTTAAACTCGTATCACTCTACAGATATTAAAATAACATAGGGTGTAGATTAATTTTAACTCCATTAGAACCTTTCTCCAATCCAAATATCTCACACGAAACCCTTAAAATCATTTAATATGTGGCCTCTAGCGCAACTGAATTGCTCTATTATATATACATGATAGATCTACCCACATGTTCTACGGATCCCCGTTATGGCGCTATGACGTCATAATGTAAGTGCGCCCTCGCAAATTTGGAAAATTCTAGCTATGTACAAAACAGGTCAAAAATTGACTTTTGGGCTTTAAAATCGTACAAACATGCAAATGTCACCGGATTTTTGGCTAGTGATGGAGAAAAGTCATTTTGTTTCACTAAATTGGGTGCAAAATTAATGGTTGGTGCCACAATTAGATCGAGCCGGTTGGGCGTCTTAGCAGATGAATGAAAAAACATCTAAAAGGGGCACTGAGTGGAAATTACTATTTTAATCTAGATATCAATATTGCTTACAATAAATAGTGCCCTCAATGTTCTCATTTAGTTAACAATGTTGCTCATATCTACAGCGGAGTCGCCAACAGACACGTACGCAGGATTGGGTGGGGCGAATGCGAGATTTGCAAAAAGTGGACTTTTTTCGAGTAAAAGTGCACTTGCGCTGATTTTTGTGTAAAAGGGGATATGACCCCCCCCCCCCTAAAAATTGGCTGTTTGGAACTTTTAAACGTTTTTTCACCAAAGAGTAGACCTTTGTCAATTTTCTCGCACTTTTGTTGGAAAAGATATTAAAGTGTGGACCTTTGTGCGAGTCACATCAGATATTTATCTTGGGAAGACATCTTTTACGTGTTACTAGTGTAATTCAAATCTGCGCCTTTGCATATGCTTATGTGAATACAGGTAACATTTGATAACACACCTGCATTTAGCAAACTAGTATCGTAGGGGCACACATTGTGTTATGTTGCTTCACAAATTATCATCCATATAAACATGCAAGTAGAATACCACGTGAACTTTGACCTATTTAAAGACACCTGCCAGCTCATTCCATTGTAAAATCATCTAATTTAAGTATTAATTGAATAGCAAAATTATTACACATGGGGGATTCCAAATTTGTTATCAAAAACAACATTTTGAAAGTATTTGCCGACGGAAACGTTCACAATATAATCACAAAGTTGACCAAAATAGACAATTTTGCTGCGCAGTTTCGCGTTGTTTACCGCCTTTGCATTCAAATGTACAAGAAGACCACCCGCTATGTAGAAGGTCACTTATTGTCCACAAGCTGTTATGGCAGCGCGGAGGTGGTCACGTGCGTATTTATAAATATAGGCGAAGCATACTGTCCACGGCGTCGACTGCTTGAGCAGGTATGTTAATGGCTTCCGTTATTTTACACAACGTGGAGAAGAAGATTTTGTCATTAACCGTTATTTTTGCTTGCACCTTTGCCATTTATTCGATTCATCAGCACATTAATAATGTTTGAACCAAAACTGGGTAAATCTTAATTTTGATGAATAGGCCACTAGGCCGGTGTGTTATGATCTGAGATAATTAAAGTTCTGGTATGCAATAGAAAGAGCGTTCCTAATTGCTTATCCTACACACTTGAATAACCTTACAATGTTAAGTAATAAGGGCACGGCTCATAATCAGAAGGTTGCAGGTTCGAACCCCGGCGATGGTGATATCGTGTTGTACACTTAGATAATGTTCTTAACTCTGTCTGTATCTGTCTCGTTGCCGTGTACTTCCTTATCTCGTTTTATTCGTTTGTAGCTTGTCCCATAATTTCTTCATTTTGAGGGTGGCCAATTCTTTCGAGCTTTGCTCCTTTTAGTTTACCCCGACCCGCCATGTAATTACTTCTTTTCTTCTTCATTCATAGTATTTATATAAAGCATGGTGAAATAAATGAAACGTTTAATGAATAGATACCGGCATACGATGTTGGAAAGGTAAAACCGGATTGGCGGATCCCCTCCCCAAAACATTTATGGGAATCTGGCCCAAACCCCAAGGTCAGGAAACAAATATGGGCACGTCGGCCTGTGAGCGTTGCCCCGTCATGACTATAACATATTACGATGCTGGAAAGGTAGACAGGAGTGGCGAATCCCCTCCCCCACAACATATATGGGAGTCTGGCCCAAACCCCAAGGTCAGGAAACAAATATGGGCACGTCGGCCTGTGAACGTCATGACTATAATAAAGTAATTATTTACTTTATTAATAATTATAGAAGCTGCTATGTGCAAAATGTTTAAATGTTTCATTCATTTATTTATTTTGTTAAACTTGAAAGTAGGTCAAACTTGGAACGGTTAAGATCCATCAGAAGAATCGTCAGAAATGAGTTATGAATAAAGTGTTGCGACATTCTGAAGTTCAAATATGCTGATTTATTTATGAATTACAAAGACAAATGTTTGAAATAGCGAAAGATAAAAGTTTTAAACGATTGCCACAAGTCATGAACTATGTGCTATCCTATGTATACATAGCAATAAAAGTGTTAAAATAGTGGTTACGTCCCGTGAATTGAAGTGTCTCAGACATGGCCGTTGATTTAGCACGCCATTGGGTATAACATTATGATGTATGAATTATGAAGCGTGCAAAAAAGTATCGTTACGGTCTTGCAAGCATGCATGGTTTGTTTATAAAGATGTTAAAACTGAGAAGAAAATATTGTTTTAACCTGGTGACACCCAATCTCAAGTTGCCCTACTTTTAACGGACTTGAAATTACAGGACGAGTTCTGAATTTGAACTCTTTCGATATCGTCCTCATTTTTTTAAACACGTAAAAACTTTAGCTATGAACTTGAGCAAGTTTCTAGTCCGCAATATTGTCCTTGAAAGTTGTCTAATTCAAGACAAACTAACAAACAAACAACTTGGCAAGGCAAGAAAGTGTTTTTAACAGATTGAAAGCTAGTTGAAACTGTGCAGCAAGACATAGTCAGTGATACGATCTTCAATAAAGATATTTATCTTAGGAAGACATCTTTTACGTGTTAAACCATGTAATTCAACTCTGCGCCTTTGCTTATGCTTTAAACACCCTGTTAATTCAGGTATTCCTTGAAAGTTGTCTAATTCAAGACAATCCAACAAATAAGAACTTGGCAAGGCAAGAAAGTGTTTTTAACAGGATGAAAGCTACTTTAAGGTGTGCAACAAGAAGCAGTCAGTGATACGATCTTCAATAAAGATACTTATTTTAGGAAGACATCTTTTACGTGTTAACCATGCAATTCAAATCTACGCCTTTGCATATGCTTATGTGAATACAGGTAAAACTTGATAACACACCTGCATTTGGCATACTAGTATCGTAGGGATACACATTGTATTGTGTAGGTCAAAATTGGAACGATTAAGATACATCAGAAGATCGTCAAAAAAGTATTGCGACATTCTGAATTTAGCAAGTTTCTAGTCCGCAATTGTCCTTGAAAGTTGTCTAATTCAAGACAAACCAACAAACTAAAAACTTGGCAAGTCAAGAAAGTTTTTCAGCAATATGAAAGCTAGTTAAAACTTTGCAGCAAGAAGCAGTCAGTGATACGACCTTCAATAAAGATACTTATCTTGGGTAGACAATCTTTTACGTTTTAACCATGTAATTCAAATCTACGCCTTTGCTTATGCTTTTGTGAATACAGGTATTATTTGAAAGTTGTCTAATTCAAGACAAACGAACAAACAAAAAACTTGGCAAAGCAAGAAAGTGTTTTTAACAGGATGAAAGCTTGTTGAAACTGTGCAGGAAGAAGCAGTCAGTGATACGATCTTCAATAAAGATATTTATCTTGGAAAGACATCTTTAACGTGTCAGCCATGTAATTCAAATATGCGCCTTTGCTTATGCTTTTGTGAGTACAGGTATTCCTTGAAAGTTGTCTAATTCAAAACAAACTAAAAACTTGGCAAGGCAAAGAAGTGTTTTTAACAGGATGAAAGCTTAGTTAGTTGAAACTGTGCAGCAAGAAGCAGTCAGTGATACGACCTTCAATAAAGATACTTATCTTGGGAAGACAATCTTTTACGTTTTAACCATGTAATTCAAATCTACGCCTTTGCTTATGCTTTTGTGAATACAGGTATTATTTGAAAGTTGTCTAATTCAAGACAAACGAACAAACAAAAAACTTGGCAAAGCAAGAAAGTGTTTTTAACAGGATGAAAGCTTGTTGAAACTGTGCAGCAAGAAGCAGTCAGTGATACGACCTTCAATAAAGATACTTATCTTGGGAAGACAATCTTTTACGTTTTAACCATGTAATTCAAATCTACGCCTTTGCTTATGCTTTTGTGAATATTATTTGAAAGTTGTCTAATTCAAGACAAACGAACAAACAAAAAACTTGGCAAAGCAAGAAAGTGTTTTTAACAGGATGAAAGCTTGTTGAAACTGTGCAGCAAGATGCAGTCAGTGATACGATCTTCAATAAAGATATTTATCTTAGGAAGACATCTTTAACGTGTCAGCCATGTAATTCAAATCTGCGCCTTTGCTTATGCTTTTGTGAATACAGGTATTCCTTGAAAGTTGTCTAATTCAAGACAAACCAACAAACAGAAAACTTGGCAAGGCTAGAAAGTGTTTTTAACATAATGAAAGCTAGTTGAAACTATGCAGCAAGAAGCAGTCAGTGATACGATCTTCAATAAAGATATTTATCTTGGGAAGACATCTTTAACGTGTTAGCCATGTAATTCAAATCTACGCCTTTGCTTATGCTCGTGTGAATACAGGTATTCCTTGAAAGTTGTCTAATTCAAAACAAACTAAAAACTTGGCAAGGCAAAGAAGTGTTTTTAACAGGATGAAAGCTTAGTTAGTTGAAACTGTGCAGCAAGAAGCAGTCAGTGATACGACCTTCAATAAAGATATTTATCTTAGGAAGACATCTTTAACGTGTTAACCGTATAATTCAAATCTACGCCTTTGCTTATGCTCGTGTGAATACAGGTATTCCTTGAAAGTTGTCTAATTCAAAACAAACTAAAAACTTGGCAAGGCAAAGAAGTGTTTTTAACAGGATGAAAACTTAGTTAGTTGAAACTGTGCAGCAAGAAGCAGTCAGTGATACGACCTTCAATAAAGATATTTATCTTAGGAAGACATCTTTTACGTGTTAAACCATGTAGTTCAAATCTACGCCTTTGCATATATATGCTTATGTGAGTACATGTAAAATTTGATAACACACCTGCATTTGGCATACTAGTATCATAGGGGCACACATTGTATTCAGTTGCTTCACAATCATCCTTGTAAACATGCAAGTAGAATACCACGTGAACTTTGACCTATTTTTAGACACCTGCCAGCTCAAAGTATAGGAAGTTACTATGGTTACCATACATCAGAAACCTCAGCAGTTGTTTAAGGAAATTGGGCAATGCAGTCCATCAGGAAGACCCTAATAGGCAATGACACACGTCTTAATTTTGGGATTGTCATATTTTATTTCGATTCATTGTCTAAAGGCTTCTTTTAATTTTCCGCTACGCTTACATTGCAAAATACACCGATGACAAACTTAGTAGTAATTGTCGTTTTTCAGTTGGTTATATGCATTTTTATGAGGTATTAAACTTGTGAATAAGTGTCACGCATAGATAATAAAATAAAACATTTTGATGCAAATTGGTGAGAAGGTCGGAAAGCTGACGATGTAAGTAGTGTCAAAGTCGGTCATTTGTTTATCCAAATGAGACATTTAATGTCTTTATCACAATTTGATAAGCCTTTTACAGTGAATTTTGTTACTTTTCTGACTTCTCTAATCTTCTGCCGCACCCTTAAATATCTTACGGGTCATTTTCAAAGGGCTGTTATATACAACAGCACCATTTTCCGAAGTGTAAATATAACCCATCTTCACTTCCTTTATTTTAGTTTTAATATATCCTGTACATCACAATCTAATTATCTTCCATGTTGCTATAAACTAGTGAAGGATATCTCTCACAGAACATTCCAAGATGCGTGGCCCCCGGTTGAACCTCACTTGTGTGAACTGCTTTGTAAGATGTGAAAATCAAATGACCCGACCCACAAACTTTTGGAGACTATTACGACCATAAAACTTATCAGGTGAAATTGGTCCGTTTTTAATGTTACTTGTACTAATGTGTCATGAAAACATCCTTCTCTGTAACATTTGACGACTTGACACAAACAAAGGCGAGACCTGTCTGCCTGTATGTCCTTTACGGTGATTTTTAAGTTATATTATTTTACAAATTAAAAGACGGATCAGTTAAATTCTTGTCAAAGGTGTTAATTCTTACCATGTACTTGTACATCGTTATCATTTTCTTGATTAATAATTTATGCTACCTATAAAATTGCAATTCATGAACTACACCAGGCACAAAAAGAAAATCGTCAGTTATATTCATCCTTGGTGTTCAATAACTTGATAAGTTTGGATTCTGAAATATACATTTTGTTAATTCGACTTTTTTCTTTCTCATTTGACACCCTGTTCGTGAACATTGAGCAAGAATTGACCAAGATATGCCCCTCCAAACTCTCAAACCCCAAAATGAAAAGTTGCAATTTTAACGATTCAATTGTGCCTGTTACACTGTGTGCTTTATTGATTGGCCCATGGTGCTTGTGTGCAATACAACGATGCGTTCCCATTGAAAATCGTTGAAAATGCAACTTTTGATTTTGGGATTTGAGGCTTTTGAGGCGCATATCTTGGTCAATTCTTGTTCGTTTTTCACGAACAGGGTGTCAAATGAGAAAGCAAAGTCCAATTAACAAAATGTATATTTCAGAATCCAAACTTATCAAGTTATTGAACACCAAGGATGAATATAACTGACGAGTTTCTTTTTGTGCCTGGTGTAGTTCATGAATTGCAATTTTATAGGTAGCATAATTAATCAAGAAAATTATAACGATGTACAAGTACATGGTAAGAATTAACACCTTTGACAAATTATTAAGTTATTGAACAGCAAGGATGAATATAACTGACGAGTTTCTATTTGTGCCTGGTGTATACCATTTTCACCCAGATATGGCAGTGACGTCAGTGCGCATTTCATTGGGCGCAGCTAGTGTGCGCTCAAAACGCTGGCATATACACGCACGCGCTTATGGTGGCAGCGGCGTAGCGTGGGTCATCACATGGGGGGCACCGGGTCTGATGGGGGGGCACAGGCCGTTTTTGGCACTTTTCCTATGGGATTTTTAAATTTCAAATCGATTGGGGGCACGTGCCCCCCCGTGCCCCTATGACGCTGCGCCACTGTAAGGTGGTACTATACCCCCTGATAAATTCTGTGACTAATGTTGCATTTTTCTCAAAAAATAACTACACACTGGTAACAAAAGTTATATTATAGGGGCAAGGAATCCACTTTATACTTCACTGAAATTTCAGTGATTCAAGACAAGTGGTTCATTATATTATGTTAAGAAATGAGGTACATTCTAGCGGTAATCTTTTCTTATCATAAATAACGTATCGCTTGTTTTGACTCACTGAAATTGCAGTGTAGTAACTGGATTCCTTGCCCCTATAATAAACATAACCTTTGTTACGATTGTGTTAAAAAAAAAAAAAAAAAATGCAAAAATAGTCACGAATATATCAAGGGGTGTAGTACCACCTTAAAACGCCACATATATCATAGATGCGCGAGAAACAGCTGTCTCACAAGTACGCGTTAACGTTACTGCCACATCAGGGTGAAAAATGGTATAGTTCCTGTGTTCGCATTTCAGAGGTCGCTGGTTCGAGTCTCGCTTCAGCCAAATTTTCTTTGCCACTTAAATTAGGTTTGATATTTAAAAAGGCGTTTAAAAGTGAGCTTAGTGAGCGGCGTTCTGTTAGGACCGTGTAATATGTGATAAAGAAATTGCATCTAATGTGACAAATTGGACGCTTGGTTGCGAAGCTTAACATTATCAAATCATGAATTTGATCATTTTCTTGACTATGAGAAAGCCCAGCTTTTGTGAGAAAAAACTACTTTAAGATTAGTTTACCAAGCAAGTCATTGTATGGTTCACAGCCAGTTGGGAAACTTTAATGAATCCGTAAACACAGGCAAGTAAAATGATACCTCTACTTGCAATCGATCTCAATTAAGAGCGCGTATCTATCGCGTCGCAGATGCACCATTCTAAGGATATATTCCCCGTGTTGCCTCGTCAATTTCCTTGTTTAATTTCAATATTACACCCTTCCTATCAGAAATACGTCCGCTTTCTATAATATCTTATCCTGGCTCCAAGACAGATATGTATGTCTCGGCGATGACCCACATCTATTACCCCTCCCCTGATTTCCTTAATGTGTCCTTTGGTGATTTAGTACCTGGTGTACCACAGGAGTCAGAAATAGATCCTTACACGAGTACAATTAAAAAGCTGGCAGTACCTTATGCGACCTATTTCTGAACAATATGTAGCTTTTTGCTCTTATTTTAAGTAAGAAGGAACGTTTCTAGAATATTTTGGAATTTCCTCCCGTAATGTTATCAATGTTTATTACGTAATTCGATGGTAACACACCTATGGCGGTAAAAACATTTTCAACAACTCCATTGCACTTGTTAATACATTATTAAACGCAGTTTTAACAAATGCAATGAAGTTGTTCAGCACTCAGGTTTGCCTTGGTGTTTCATCTTTGATTGTTGTCCGACCATTTTAATGTATTCTTCCTTTTCAAAACAAAACAAACAAACTAATATAAATACCTTTATACTTGTGTATAATTGTTGAATCATCCCTAATATATAAGAAACACGTGGAGGAAATGATTCGTTAAATAAAGACAATGTATTATTCTTTTTTAAGATACATGTCCAAGGTAATCTAATGGCACTAGTACTTAAATTACATGATGCAAGGATGTTAAAAATTTGAAACTGAAAGTGCATCAATAAGATCACTCAGAACTGGAGATATGTTTTCAATTAAAAGCGGCCATCTTGTCAATCAGAAGATCAACCGGTAAACATGTCGTTCCGTACCATCTCCGATGACCACAGTGGACAAATACAGAAATAAGACAATGGTCACCGAAGCGGACAGTGGCACTGGTAATTTTACCTTTTGGAGTGACGTGCGCACCCTGTGTTTTCAATACAATTCTAGTTTACCCTGCGCACCCTATTGTTTAGGGTTAGGGTTGGGGTTAGGGTTAGGGTTATACTTGTGCGCAGGATATACCAGAATTATATTGAAAACACAGGGTGCGCACGTCAATCCAAAAGGTAAACTACCAGTGCCACTGTCCGCTTCGGTGACCATTGTCTTATTCAAGATATCGACACCAAAGAAACATCTGAAAAAATAACAGTTACACTGACAAAAGTCTATAAGACACACATTATTGACCGCTGACTTTGAACTTGTTACGAAATGACCTATATGATTTACAGACAAAGCTAATGAATATTTTATTGACATGGAAAGTTATACTTAAATATTATCACCTGTTTTAAGTATTTTTATAGTGTTGACTCACATCAAATTTCTCAAAGGACATTAAGCAGATCGCTCAGTCTGACATTTAAGGTGTTTTTTACTCTTTGGAAATATTTTTAGAAAAACGATTTCTGTTAAGTAGTTTTTGATGAATTGGTTGTAATTATCCTTACGTGTTATTTTAACTGATTTGTTTGAATGTGCTTTTCCTTCCAGTGTATGAAAAATATTATGATTGGAATTAAATAACTACTAATAAAAACCCAGGAATAAATCATTGAATTTTGTGACTTCCGAAACTTGGAGGAAATTAGGTCTCGCAGACGAACGAGTCATTGGACAACCATGCTGCAATGTGGCTATAGTTTAGGTGTAGGCTAACCTTCAGTTAGTTTTGAGGCGTCGAGGAAGAGTGAACACCCTTATGGGAATTATGCTTTTATGTTTACGCTAAAGTGACTTCTGCGCTTCATTTTACTACTTACCTTAAGAATTATTAAGGGGACGTGTTTGCTTTCAATATCAAATGATTTCGATGATATAGGTTATTACTATCAGTAGTATTGATGGGGTTGAACCCAAAAATGAGTTGGTTTGCAAATTCAGCCCTCCCCCGAAAATTTTTAACACCCCTAAAACAAACCCCAATATACAATTTCAACCCACCTCCCCCAAAGAGTTTAAAAACGCACAATTCCACCTTAGTTTTGTGATAAAATAGTGCGTAGTGCGCTATTGAATTTTTTCCTGCTTCACGCGCAATTATTACAGTAACGCAAGAGCAAAATGATGACCACTGTGATATTTTGTCATTCCCACTCAGATAGCTGACCCTGATATTGAACATGTCAAAAAAATTTACCCCCCAAATGATTTTTACAAAGGCTACACTGTTTATTACAGATTTCTATAATTGAAGACCGAATTAAAAAGAAGTTTGCGTGTCAACCAGAGTTACCAGACCACGAATACCGTACTGCGCAGGTCAGCAACCAATGACGCCGCGCTTTTGCCCTGACGTCAGGCGCAAACTAGTTTTTTTAATTCAGTCTTCAGTTAAAACGTAAGTTTTACAGAATATAAATGGGCTCCTTTAACCTCTTGTTGGGTCCAGAAACCCAGTTACCTATCTAAAATTGAGTAAACTAAACGTTTCCTCTGTATAGCTCTGATAAGCATGGCAAGACAAAATGCATTGAAAGGTCCTGAAGTCTATCTTTTCCTCCTCTAATTTTCCGGGTTTAGACAGATATGTACCGAGGTTTCTCTCAAAAATGTAATATCCATACACGTAATTCTTTCTGCAAAATTCCCAAATTCTTTCTGATTTGAATATTTACTGGGTTCTTTAACAGATCTTGCAGAGTATTGGTTACTTATGACAAGACGTTTCTTGGTTGAACTATTTCACTGCTACGACCATGGCGACTGCAAGGTATTTGTTGTATTATTGACACATCAAAGTTTCTTGAGGACGGTACATTTTGAACACCAGATCATGGTAATCAGGAGAATCTCTTCAATCATGCTTGATGGGTTTGATTTTTGAATGACTGGAATTAGCGTCATGTTTGTGACCAATTTCGGTACACATAGATGGAGTTTTGGAAATTGATGTTAGAAATCCATCTCTGCCGAAACAGTTTGAATGTTATAGTACTGTAAATTAATATAAGTTTATTTCATCAACTATACTAAAAATACTAATAGTTACAAATGGTTATCATGGTTATTGGACCAATGATTATTGGACGTGGTGGATATAGACCTCGTAGATTTAGACCAAATAGATATATGAAATGGGTAGGCTATTAGACAAAATGGTATTAGACCAAATGGCAAATCTCCATTGAAATTCCAATTACGTTCCAAAAAACATAAAACTTTCCTTAGATAGTCGACCATAATACCTAATCACATGCAGAGGATAGTATTCATATATATTTACCAAATTACAACCAATGAGAAGGAGAACGCAACTTGTGACAAACTGCAGGATTTCTGGGGGAGACAAGAATTATACGTAAGTCGGACGGAAACCGAAATATTTTAGGGCCGTGGAACCATAAAAAGCAATATGAGAATATATTTTGTTAATAAATTGAATATCAGGTTTTGTGTTGTCGATTTAAATTTCCTTTTAGTGAACAAACTTTCATAAGGAATAGGTTTCATTTTCAGTTTCAAATACTATAAAACTGTCTTTCTTCTGGTAGATGTTTTATACACAGCAGTGTTGGCCCAAGATTGGTCACATTTTGATTCCTGGCTTTCCTCAATCTTTCTGTTATCTCCAGACATTAAAAAAGGAAATTATTAAGATTGGAGATATTCTCTTGGTTGCCATGATTACGTGATCGAATGTTCAAAAGCGGTATCTTCCTCAGGAAATTTTTAAGTGTCAACTACACAACGATATACGAGCGTACCTTTCAGTCGTGACGGTGAAATAGTTCAACTAAGAAATGTTTTGTCAGAAGTAAGCACGACTTTGTTAGGTCTGTTAAAGATACCAGTAAATAATTGAATCAGAAAGAATTTTGGAATTTTGCAAAAAGAATTACGTGACTCGATATTACATTGCTGAAAGAAACATCGGTACATATCTGTCTAAGACCAGAGATTCGGGGGTCGAAATTAAAGGTGCTCCCAAGTACCCTTCAGTGCATTCCTTCTTAACATACCTTACCAGGATGAAACTCTTTACAAAGGAAAAGTACACTTTACTCAATCGCAGATTATCTTTCGTGAATATATACCTTTGAATGTCAAATTAATCAAACTTCATCAATATGATGATACCTGACGCCAATTTCCATGCATCTTTCAAATAATGGAATCAAATCCAAACAGAAATTGAAAAGGAAACTATGATGATTGGAAGAAAAGAAAGAACTATTGGAGAACAAAAGTACCAAAACGATCACATTACGCAGATGGACTGTAAGTTTGCAGTCTATCATTACTGAATTATTTACCCACGTGTAGATAAAAAGATTGGTGATTAGAAAGTACCAGAAATCAATCGAATCAGACCAGTAAACAATTGAATCAGAAAGAATTTTTGGATTTTGCAGAATGAATTACGTGTCTGGATATTACATTGCTGAGAGAAACCGCGGTACATATCTGTCTAAAACCAGACATTCGGAGGAGGAAAAGGTTTACCTGAGTAGTACCTTAGTACATTCTTTCTTACCATACTTTACCAGGGGATAACTCGTTACAAAGGAAAAGTTCAATTTACTCAATTGCAGATAGGTAATTCATATCTGGATACCAGATTATCCTTCGTAAATATACCATTGAATGCCAGTTATATATGAGTTACCAACTGGTGATTATGCAGAACAATTTATTATATATGAGCGGACAGGCGCCCAAAATGACTAAGTTCATTTTTGCACTTACATCTACCGTGATTATTGTAACTATTCAGGCAATAGTGCATTTGTAACGCCAATTTTCTTAACTCCATCAATATTTGCCAAATTTGGCCAAATTTTGATACCTGACGCCAATTTCAGGCTTTCAAATAATGGAATCAAATCCAAATAGAAATTGAAAAGGAAACTATGAAGATTGAAAGAAAAGAAAGAACTATTGTAGAACAAAAGTCCAAAAACGATCACATTACGCAGATGGACTTTAAGTTTGCAGTCTATCATTACTGAATTATTTACCCACATGTAGATAAAAAGATTGGTGATTAGAAAGTACCAGAAATCAATCGAATCAGACCAGTAAACAATTGAATCAGAAAGAATTTGTGGATTTTGCAGAATGAATTACGTGTCTGGATATTACATTGCTGAGAGAAACCGCGGTACATATTTGTCTAAAACCAGAGATTCGGAGGAGGAAAAGGTTTACCTGAGTAGTACCTTAGTACATTCTTTCTTACCATACTTTACCAGGGGATAACTCGTTACAAAGGAAAAGTTCAATTTACTCAATTGCAGATAGGTAATTCATATCTGGATACCAGATTATCCTTCGTAAATATACCATTGAATGCCAGTTATATATGAGTTACCAACTGGTGATTATGCAGAACAATTTATTATGAGCGGACAGGCGCCCAAAATGACTAAGTTCATTTTTGCACTTACATCTACCGTGATTATTGTAACTATTCAGGCAATAGTGGATTTGTAACGCCAATTTTCTAAACTCCATCAATATTTGCCAAATTTGGCCAAATTTTGATACCTGACGCCAATTTCAGGCTTTCAAATAATGGAATCAAATCCAAACAGAAATTGAAAAGGAAACTATGAAGATTGAAAGAAAAGAAAGAACTATTGGAGAACAAAAGTCCAAAAACGATCACATTACGCAGATGGACTGTAAGTTTGCAGTCTATCATTACTGAATTATTCACCCTCATGTGGATAAAAAGATTGGTAATTAGATTGTGTGTATTTTGCGTTTCCTATTTCTAAAACTTATATTGAGTAAATATTTACAAATATCATGATGCTGTGAATACACCGTATAAGCCCTGCGGTTGAGAACTCGAATAAGGATCGGGTTTGGATTTCGCACTTTGGAAAACAATACGTTATGATTGATAGGTGAGATGGATTTAGTAACAAAGGTATAATGCAAAGTTAGTCTAACAAATTTACTACTCTCGAGTTTACTGTGGATCGATATGTTTTATAAAAATCTAATCTAATATGGGGAGGAAAAAACGTCCAAGTATTTTAATCGGGATGAAACATAGAATTTGCAGCTTTGCTAAGCGGTATGATGTTACGAAAGACGCATGCAAGTGTAAATTAACGGATTGGGAGGATGCGCTTAGTTACTGTTACCG
The DNA here is from genome assembly GCF_039555335.1 of Amphiura filiformis. NCBI lineage: Eukaryota > Metazoa > Echinodermata > Ophiuroidea > Amphilepidida > Amphiuridae > Amphiura > Amphiura filiformis. Next base: position 71,635,768 of record NC_092632.1, on the reverse strand, counting down.
GAGTAGTATATTCGAGTCATACACACTTGCACACCTTATCATAATAATCGCTGTGTATTTAGAGGGACTAAATATCGCACGGGTTTTGTCGCTCTACCCGCCAACGGGCCCTCGAGTCAAATAAATTCGAAGATGGCGAGTGTCGTGTAGAAAGCAAAATCCTTCGTCGAGAAGCCTGTCTAAACCTTCCCTTTTTAGCTGCGAGGTTGCTGAGGTATTCTTTGCGGGGTTTGCCAGGGGGGTTTGGCTTTGTCCAGAATAAGACTCAAGCGAGCCCACGGAATTCTATCGCCTTTTTGCCCTTGGCAGTCTCTTAGGGGCGAAAACTAGAGCACAACGCTTTCCACAAAGACTTCGTTTAAACTTTACTATATGTATGTATGTACAACTAACTTTTTTGGAGAAAATGTGTTGGCGCGAATCGCAAATTGAAGCTCGCAAACCGATACAAGTGATACTCGCAAAGTAAGCACTAGAAGTTTAGAGTTGCGCATGCAATGTAATTCGGCCGCCCAAATGAAATAAATGTAATGTTTTGGTTTGGTGATAGGAGTAGCACTGTTATTTTCACAAGTGATGTAAATTGTTGAATGAATCTTGTGTTACAAACGAGTTCAGACATCTGAAGACACTGACAATTTTATTTTTTTTAAATTTAAGATACAATAATTTGCAACATTTAATTCCTTTCACTTGTCAAATTGAAAGATTTAATAAAATTCAGAAGACAGTCTGGGATATGCCTGCCTGCGGAAAATGCTCATGTGATATATGCGTTTGCTATCTTAAGTAGCGATATTGGTATTTTAGAAAAGAAAAGTTTTAATTAAATTTTCGCTTGTGATGATAGCCATTTTCTAGTCATAGTATTGAGAAGATGGAATATGAAGACATTTTGTCTTTGCTTTTCAAGTCGAAACAAGCAATAGTCCGTTGACCAATGACTATGACGCATGTATCATCCCAATCCGGGACACAACCCCAAAACTGGTACCCCACTGCAGGTTTTTAACCAACCCATACCTTGGCTGAATAACATCTGAACACCTTGACGGGTTCTGTATTCGTCTGGAGTGTTCAAGAGGAAATTTCCAGGAATCATATCAAGTTAATTTGAAATGTAAAAATATTTGATATTGTAAATCTGAAAAGTTATAAATACGTCCAGAACTCGTCCGATGTGTTCAAAATATGTAGCAGAGAACACGTCTGACGTGTTCAATATTGTTTGTCGTCTTCTTTGGAAACATTTATCCAGAGTATTTTTTGAAAATAATCCTCAATCCGACTTGGACCATAGATCATCTAAACTTGAGCAAAGTCGAATAACTTGCGTAATCAAGGAAAGGCCATCAGGAGATTTTCGTCTTGAACACTTCAAACGAATACAGAACGCGTCGACGTGTTCAAATATGTTATTCATCCAAGGTATGGGTTGGCTAGAAACCTGCAGTGGGGGTACAATTTTTGGGTTGTGTCCCGGATTAGACATTGGAAGTGTTATGAGAGCATTGCAGTGAAGGAGGTAAGACATTGGCTTTGACATCACAATAACGATCTTTTGACATTATTATTATGCAATATATTTGTTTGGATAGTATCAGCAAAATGAGTAGATGGGAAACCAACAAATAATAAAGATCTTTGGAATTAGATATGAAATTTGAAATCTCAATCCACCTCATCAGCGTGATAAACTTTGGTTGATCTTTATTACATACAAAATGAAAGACCCATTGGCATGACATGAAACCTCTGCATATTAAAGTTTTTTGCCTCTTCCCTTTTAGGGGTGGGGTAAAATCTATTTTAAAAATACACAATTGCTATGTGTTCTTTGTCACCATAGAGTCAGAAGAATAATAGCCACAAGCAAGACATACAAACAAACAAACAGCTCATTTTTCTCAGCAATTAGCTCAAGATGACACCTTATACAACATGCACAGGCCACATTTTCTTGGCCGGATACTTATACCAGTACTAGAATATTTTCACAAGTGTGAACTAGACACCAATCATGTGACATTCGATATATGAAGAAGCAGAATGGGCTATTCCAGAAAATAAGTGCACACCCCCTATAGAGGAGTAACTTTTCAATCAAAGAAATGTCTGGATTTCCCGGTCTGCTTTCTGAAAACGACTGGAATTCCAGTTGCAAATGTCACTTGAAAAAGCCTGGAAATCCAATAAAATGAAGGGAAAATTACGGAAATGTCCAAAATGGGCTCTCAAATTGAGGATGTCTGATTTTGAACTACTTTTCTGCTGGATTTTTCCGCCTTTTGACACTTTAAAAGTCTGGATTTCTAACAGTCATGACTGGACAAAAAGTTCGGATATCCGAACTCCTCTATAGGGGGTGTGCATCTATTTTCTGGAATAGCCCAATTGACCATACCGATTTCTGATACTCGATACTGGACTTGAGTATCAAATAGTGGTATAAAATAGGATGAAATTTCTCGGTGGACATCAAGAATGTAAAAGGAGAACGTTTGAAGATGTGAAAAAGTTTTAAGACATGTGTTTCCAGCTTGATGATGCCTGCATGTTCATTTATGACCAAATGTCATATCAATATACTGACTGTCCAGTTGGATGCCATTTGAATATAATATGAAACGGTACAAGATAATTAAATTACATCTAATATTTAGAAGAAAAAATCAATCAATATTACCGGTATTCTGTTAGTTTGCTGACATATCTTTGTTTAATATTATATACAATCCACATATTGGAGCAGTATTGCGACAGATATTGGATATAGGTACGCGTATCAATCATTTTGATACAGTCTGTATATGCCGAGACCACGAACATGAACATAAACACTTGTTACTTTTACCGGAGTATACAGGGTGTATCAAAATGATTGGTACCCATTGGTTTTGGTGTTTATTGAAAAACAGCCTGCTTCTTACAAATGCAACATAGGATTCTCTTGGAATGGTCCGAATTTAAAGTTTATGCGACAAAACATTAGGCGGAGGCGCCGTATTTAACGTTAGCTTTGGATATTTAATTATTTTCCACCCGACTAACCTAAGGATAAAGAAAATAATTAAATATCCAAAGCTAACGCTAAATACGGCGCTCCGCCTAATGAAAATTCAGGCTAGACAACACCGATTGCATCGTAAGTATATCTCACAGAGACGACTTTGCACAATTTTCCTAATACCATATTTCACTGAAGATCGTCTTTTGTAATTGAATATATCAACATCCCAGTTCAATTCTAATCATGATTCTTTTGATTTTTGATCATATTTTGTACCGGAATGAAATCAGTATGGAGTACTGTTAATGTTCTCAACTGCATATTAGTTATTTTGCAGATGCAACATCTGCGCTGCAACCTGTTGTATTGCCATTATGAGTTCTACTTAATGATACACCAAAGGCATCACCACAGTTGAATGTATAAACCCACTAATGTAACCAAAAGTGTCTTTAAAATATATCAATCATCCTAGTTCTAATTCAGTCATGTAGTCAATTGTATCACTGATCCAAGATCACACTCAACACCTAAAGCATGCGATGTACCTAATTCAGGAATTAATACTATAAACATACCATAATTGAAATCCATGTAAATACTCTGATACATGGATTATCTACTTTTTACATCTCTCTTATTAAATGGCCCAACATCTTTCATTAATCCAGCACCTTGACTTTGAGTTCATACTAAATCACAGCAAACACCCCGACTAGTAATCAATCATGACTTTCAATCCAATACCACTAGCTATATAAAGCTCAAAACGTTACCATTTTATTTACCATTATAATGTCTTCAATTTATTTTTATGCGATTGTTTTGTATGAGTAAACTACAAGCCCGTGTTATGTTAAGTAATAATTTAAGGCCAGAGTTAAGGCATTGATTTTACTTTAAGACATTGGTTAGCGATTTTTGGAAGCTTTGCTTGCAGGTAATCACCTGCAGAACATGTCAAGGAGTAATTACGACGACCGCGTGTACCTGCCGGCTAGCATAGACAGCCTGTTGGTCGGATCAAAAACTGATGGCGGACCTAATCACAAAATCCACATTTCATAATCCATAGTAATAATATAAACTAGCTATATTTTAATCAAGTCAAGTTTCATTTTAACCTTATTATAAAAAGGTCACACGCGCCAACTTTGTTAGTTTTTGCTTTTTGTTATTAGTTACTAGTAACTAGTTGATGAGTACTAATGGGTATAATAGGTGATTGGTTGCTGGGCTTGACCTCCTTAAAAGGTTTTGTTTCTAATGTTGTTTCTAGTCTCCCAAAACTGGCAAAGCTTTCTAAACAATTGGGCTATTCCAGAAAATAGATGCACACCCCCTATAGAGGAGTTTGGATTTCCGGACTTTTTGTCCAGTCGTGACTGTTGGAAATCCAGACTTTTAAAGTGTCCAAAGGCGAAAATATCCAGCAGAAAAATAGTTCAAAATCAGAAATCCTCAATTTAAGAGCTAATTTTGGAAATTTCCGTGATTTTTTCTTCATTGAATTGGATTTCCAGGCTTTTTCAAGTGCCATTTGCAACTGGAATTCCAGTCATTTTCAGAAAGCAAACCTGGAAATCCAGACATTTCTTTGATTGAAAATTTACTCCTCTATAGGGGGTGTGCGCTTATTTTCTGGATTAGCCCATTAGAAAGCTCGTTGTTTAAATATCTTCTCATTGTTTAATTGAAAATCACATACTATTGTGTTGACAATTTGAAATGATGATAATTTCACATGTTGTACGTCAGAAGAGGAGCAAACATATTAGTGTTTCACGTCAGAAGAGGAGCAAACTTAAAATGTTGCAAGTCAGAAGAGGAGCCAAGTTAAAATGTTGCACGTCAGAAGAGGAGCAAAGTTAAAATGTTGCACGTCAGAAGAGGAGTAAATGTAAAATATTGGACGTCAGAAGAGGAGCAAACTTAAAATGTTCCACGTCAGAAGAGGAACAAGCGTAAAACGGAAGCCCAATACAGAAAAATCTACTTTTTTTTATGAATAAAAAAAGTCGTGAGGATTTATTTGGTAATGCGTTGGTATGGGTTTTTTTTTCTATCAGCAATGATCAAGATGCTATGTTTCTTTGAACTTTATGAGTTTTGGACATGTAAATAATACAATATTACCGAACAACATGAATTTGAACAACAAAGTTTAGCAAAGCTTCTAACTCTCTGCTGCTGATTCATTGACGTTAAAATTTGATTCAGTTCTTTTGTCGGATATGTTGGCAGCCGAAGTACAGTATGATTAACATTTTTAGAATTTAGATACACTTTTCTTCGCCATACAATATCAAGAGATTTAAATCTTCGTAAGATGTGCTATTGGAAGCTAATATGCTTTTAATATTGAAACGCTAATTCGAAGTATCTAAATTAGTAATATGATCGTAATGTACGACGAAAACCAAATCTGCAGGGGCCTTAAACTTTTGACTGGACGTTCAACTTTCAGGTTTTGGAAATTTGACCTCTTCAAAATCGACCCACATTTCTCCATGTGGACATCTGGATGATTCAGCGAACTGACCAACCAAACTGACCGGGATTGACCAGTTGGCACTAACCTTTTGCCCTAGTTCTGCAGCTACCGTTATTCTTTTGTATACACATTCAATAATAATCTTTAATTCACCTGGTTGTGTTTGATATCTGAGTGTACACATGGCCATTGGTCAGTTTAGAATAAACCAACCTAGAAGGGTATGGTTAATGCTGACACCCTTGGTGATGAGTAACTGCATTACCACTCTTAAATCTTGATGATGGATGATAAATAAGCGTTAATTTTACGTGCTTTAGTCCATGTTGTGGCACAACTTGTCCAGTATCAATAAGAGTTAATCATCAGCAAAGATTTGTAATTGTTACACATGCATCCGTCCGTGATTTGATGGCTCTCACGTCATTGATGGAAGCAACTTAAGGGTAGACGAGGTATTGTTGGTCGAAACAACCTAAAATCGATTTTCATTATCTAGATCAATATATTATTGAAAAATAACACCTTGATGTTTTGCAAAAGTTCATTCTACAAATCGTATACTTTGCAAACTTGCTTAATTTATTGTTGTTAATGAGTTATGCACTTTTTACAAAAGTGTTGTTGTTTCAGCCCTCTTTACAACGTAACTCAAGAACCGCAGCACCTATAAAAATATATCTGTGATATTTTAATTCTTCTACACACTCGCTATGAATTGAGAATGCAGTTTTTGTCAAAGCTCACTACCATTCGGAAGATGCTGTGAAGTACCAAATCACAACAGTTTAAAATAATTAATAACCTTAACTACCAGTACGTTTCACAAGGGCAATCAAAATAACTTGTCGAATCGATTTAGATCAATTCGGATTCACGTAGCTACTCCCGATTTACAGAAAAATACAGTACTAATTTTTGGGATTATATTCTTTTTAAACAATTATAAAATAGAATAGAATATGTATTTGCTAACCCATGTTTTGGTCCCTATTTCCAAAAAAATGCCAAATATTAAAGTCAACTTTTATTGCCAGTTCCGGCTAAACTATGTTTTACTTCGAAACATATGATCATATTAAAGTCTACGAAAATAATCAGTTGTGGTCTGTATCGATGTGCCAGCGCTGCGTACGGTACATGAAGTATGGGTCCCGGGGTATCAATGCGCGTAATACACGTCACATACATGCAGCTGCGTACGTGCAGCTGCGTACTCAAACTGGATCTGGGCAGTTTGAATCAAACCAGTTCAAGCAGAGTCTGTGGTTCAAGACACATCGTTTGAAAAGTCCCCTTGTTACTTAGGTACTTTTAACTATCCATCAATATTTGTGGTGAAATAGCTTCGGGCTTTCAAGAAAGCGTTTAATCCGTACAAAAAGCACCAACTTTGCATTTCCCTTTCTCTACCAATTATTCGCTTTAAGGATTTACAAGCAAACGGTTTCAGGGAGTAAAGATAAGAAACTCTGGTAATGAAAAAGTAATTTGTTTGCTTTCTTTATTTTTTATCCAAATTTGTAGTTGAAAAACATAAAAGAAAGTGCTAATAGACTTGCAGGTAGTCCTAACGGCACAAATAGGATTTATATAGATATTGAATGAGAAAAAAATACTGCCTAGCAAATAAACTCTTAAGCTTATAATGGCCCAGTTAGTTTTTATGTCTAGATGCGATATATATTTTATCAGATACGAATGTAAGAAAACCAGTACTGATATAAAATTGGAGGTTTGGATCCTAATACACAAATTTATTGGTCGAGTTATGAGTTTTAAAATATTGGACGAGACGCAGTCGAGCATGTCGAGTCCAATATTTTAAAACTCATAGCGAGAAATTTGGTATACTGTGGATAAAATTCAAACTTAAAAAATGTTTGAAAAGGGCACCAAAACCTTGATGAATCGGAATATCGGATAGCAACGTTTGCACAGCATTTTCTCATAAGAGCACATCAGACAAATTACATTTTGAATACGAGGAATGTCCTTCTGATGTCAAATAATAAAGAGTTTTTGAACCTTCTGGTATCAAATAAAAAATTCGCGATATAATACAAATTTTATAGCAAATTATTAAAAATTGGTATTTTTGATATTTAACAGTCCTCGAAGTAAACGTTATAAATCTAATGTAGCTGGGAGGAAAACCCGTTCACCTTTCGTATTGAAGATATACATTTTTTTCCTCAAAAGACCTAAAATTTGTAGGTCCTTTTTGGTTAAAAAAATGTATATCTTCGAAAGGTCAAATTTTTCAAATGATGAAGGGCTCTTCCACCCAGCTACATACACTTTAAGAACATATCAGTTTATAAAGTTTTTCTTCGAGGACTGTTAAATATCAAAAATATCAATTTTAATAATTTGCCATAAAATTTGTATTATATCGCGAATTTCAAATCATCAAAATTATTTGATACCAGAAGGACATTCCTCGTATTCAAAATGTAATTTGTCTGATGTGCTTTCATGTCCCACAGAAAATGCTGTGCAAACGTTGCTATCCGATTCAATAAAGGTTTTGGTGCCCTTTCAAACATTTTTGAAGTTTGAATTTTATCCACAGTTAAAAAAAGATCAGGATTAATTTATACTTTAATGAAATGGAAAAACATTGAAATGGAATAGCATTTTTTAATTAAAAAAGACGTATATGCATTAATACATTGCAGTACAAGTACTGCGTCTATATTTGCAATCCTTGATACTTACCATGCTTGCTTACCAACCCCGATAGGATTTGAATCTATGGAGACTCTCATGATGTCATTGAGATGGAAAGAAGATGGAATCATATATCGCCCAATGGTGCACAAAGTGTTACCAACACGCAATCCGTCTACCAATGATACGCCAGAGATGCTCTGCACGTAAGCGCACAATGAATTTGGAATTATTTCAGTCAAGATATCTTCGTCTGAAACATGTGAAAGAAGTAAATAAAATTAACCCGAAACAAATTTATTAGCATTAAAATTCTACCAGGGTTCGAACCCACAACCTTAGAATTAACAGTCGAGAGGCTATACCACTACGCTACGAGTCGTCCTGCCAGAAATACGTTTGTTCATCATAATATTGATTACGGAATAAAGCGTACACACACAATATACTATTACTTGTCTATTACTAATAAATACGTATATAATCTCCGATCAATAATGAACCTTGCCTTCGACTAGGCGGTTCATATGCAAATGTTTATCGGTAAAAAATATCGCGACCGGGTAACGTACACACTCATAGCTTGCTATCCCCGGTCTTCTGGTTCGCATCCGACGGGTTCATGATTGGAAATCGCAACGGAGAAAACAACGTAACTTAAAGTTCTCTTTCTTCAGTCCTTCCTTCCTTTCTTCCCCGCGTTAGGGTTAAAGCTTTTGTTTACACTTGTATTATGGACGAAGCTAAATGTGACGTCAGATTTACGTATTAATTCTGTTTTGGAACAATTTTTACCGTACTTTTAGGAACCCTTCACCACAACTGGTTAAATCTTTTATTTATAATTTTTAGTGAGTATATTTAAAGTTAGTCAAAATAAAAATGAATTTGAATTGAATTGCGTGTCTAGAATTTCATATCTAGTTTCTGAAAATCACTCAGGACAAGACAATTATTGAAGAAATATTTGTTTTATGTTGTCCAAAAAATTGTTAGGTCGAATTTGCTGTCTTTTTTTCCCGCCAACTGAAAAAAAACTTAAAACAAAAAAGAAAAACAAACAACAACAATCCTCAAAAAATACTAATAGCACGCTCAAAATTCTTAATTTAAAATTTTCTGTGATAAGCATCTATTTTGGGCGTTAAACGGCCTTCAAAATTAAACGGATCTCAATCGAATGTTTCCGAATCGTCCAATAATGTGTTAATGTGATAACTCGTGTTCTCTTGATATGTTTGTCACCAGTCATGCTACTTGGCGATTACTGATTTAATTCCGTAAGTCTTTCATCAGCTCAATCGGGTCAATAGAGGGAGGCAATCAAAGTTAACAAATAGTGCTCAAGGCACACTTCAAGAAAAATAAATAAAAGTCAAAACTTCTGGTTCATCTCGCAGTTCCTAGGATCTGTGTTCCTCTTCATGTGCTTATAACATTTTCAACCAAAATTACTTGTATCACGACAATTTGTCCTCTTATTTTGTCATCATGGTTATGTTTATTATTAGTACTACAGGGTGTCCCAGAATGATTTGTACCGTGTTTGCAAAAATAACTAAAAATAGAAGACGGGCAGTGTATCTATTTTTGATACCTGCATTATAATGTTGGACATGTCTCCTACTTATTCTGTTAATTTCAGCACGATACCTTTATTTGTTTTGGCGGGGCATGCAATAATGTAAAATCGAAGAAAAACGACTCGCATACCTTTGAAAAATGGCACAATACGATTAAATGAAGAACGTGGGTTGTTTGGCACAGCATTTCGATGACAACTACTGTTGGGGTTGCGCCTTAAAGCTTGCCGGACAGCTGCAAGGTTCGCTACACCTGAAGCTTCACTCTGCCGATTCCTGACAGTTCCATGCTCGTCAAACTTCTTTATGTTATACACTATCGTCTAATGAATCTTCTTTGCGTCTCAACATAGCTGCCGGTTTGCAGCAAGTTTTTGAAAGAAATCCACGCTGCTGTACAGTAAATTGAGGAGCCGTCTTTTCTGTACCACAACCAGTTCGATCTCTGCAAGCATTTCAAATGACATGGACCTCACACCACAATAACTATATTTAAAACAACCGCCAAAGAGAGAATGGGATTAGGCCACAAATCCTTAATTCCATATAATGATTGCTTCGTAACGTCATAAATAATAGATAGATATCGGCTATTTAGTGGAAATATGAACAGGGCACAACTAAAATACCTGCATAACTTTTTCCAAATAACTTTGTGCTGAACGGTTAGTAATGTTACAGATTTTCAAAATAGGTTGCGTTGTCAAAACTTAGAATTCACCATTTTACGCAATCTTCTATAACTTCTACTAGAAACGTCCAATTTTTAAAATCTAAAAAATCTGAGAAAGCTAAATATATGTAGAACTTAAAATGCAAAACAATATGACCATTCAACATGCCCTTCATACCTAAAAAATTCCATCTTTCCCGGTATAGATCATTCTGGGACACCCTGTATTATCATGGTCAGCTGTATACCGGCTGGGTTATGTTGGAATTTTTTTTTTAAGAACTAGTATTTGCCATTCTCATAAAACCTCAGAGATTCAAATTTTTTTCTTGCTTGAAGCTCCACAAATTCTTCAAAATTTTCAATTGATCGGCGGCTTTTCCTACCAGCTACATACACATTAAGTACATATCATTGGATTTATTAAGTTTACTTCCAAGATTTCATATCACAATGCTACATTGGCATGATTATAACATTGTATAAGTCTGGAGAGTATCCCTCAAATAGGTGTGCTCCCAACTAAGTACACGTATTGTCATGATTGTGGATGGAAATTTACACAATAAGCATGATAGGTATGTTCTTTATATTTGTCATGAAAAATACATCCTTAAAACATACAGCTAGCGATTACAATTTAAATCAGCTTTTCATTTATTATCGTTGCAAGTGAAATGGTTCTGTCTGCGAAAGAGTCGTGGCTCCAGATCCGGCATTTTTACATTAATATTGTACTATACTTCATATTGATTTCCATCTTTGATATATTAGAAGTTACGTTAAAAAAAAACCCGCAGTGATTTATATAGTGCGCTACGCACAGGCCCAAAGCCTAGACGTTGATCCACAAGCCCCAGCACATCATTCCATAAACCATTAAACAACAATTCAGGGACTTTGCTGCTTCAAGAGCGCACACCCTAGACATTCCACAAATAACCTTCGCAACCAGGATCAGCTCCCCGAAATGGTTCTGTCTGCGAAAGAGTCGTGGCTCCAGATCCGGCATTTTTACATTACTATTGTACTATACTTTTTTTTTTTTACATTAATATTGTACTATACTTCATATTGATTTCCATCTTTGATATATTAGAAGTTACGTTTAAAAAAAACCGCAGTGATTTATATAGTGCGCTACGCACAGGCCCAAAGCCTAGACGTTGATCCACAAGCCCCAGCACATCATTCCATAAACCATTAAACAACAATTCAGGGACTTTGCTGCTTCAAGAGCGCACACCCTAGACATTCCACAAATAACCTTCGCAACCAGGATCAGCTCCCCGAAATGGTTCTGTCTGCGAAAGAGTCGTGGCTCCAGATCCGGCATTTTTACATTAATATTGTACTATACTTCATATTGATTTCCATCTTTGATATATTAGAAGTTACGTTAAAAAAAAAACCGCAGTGATTTATATAGTGCGCTACGCACAGGCCCAAAGCCTAGACGTTGATCCACAAGCCCCAGCACATCATTCCATAAACCATTAAACAACAATTCAGGGACTTTGCTGCTTCAAGAGCGCACACCCTAGACATACCACAAATAACCATCGCAACCAGGATCAGCTCCCCGAGTTTCGTACGGATTACAACGAGACAAATTAGCAGGGAGTTCCTTGTCCAGGGGAATTTCAAGCTAACTCAATTTTTCCACGAGAGCGTACTAGGCACCGCCAGGGTTCGAACCCACAACCTCTCGCACCATAGTCGAACGCCTTATCGATTGAGCTAACTTGACTGCTGATTCTTTATTTCATCATGCGGACTATACAGAGATGTCTGTACAACAAACGCAGTACCACAATCACATGGCAGAGACAGAGGTAGGAAGTTGGAATATCAATGAGCTGTGCGATTTCTCCAATAATCCTGTTTGTGTTGGCAAAGGAGATCATTATTAGAGCAGCAGAGAAAGCAGGACCAGGTGTAGAATTGGAAAGTGCGGGCAATGGAAGCGGATTGACTTCATTTTCCCTTTATGGGGAAGAGATTCCAGCTATTGATACACAGGAAATGAGAGAGGCAGAAGAGAAGAAGAGACAGCAGTGGGACAAGCCAAACGATTCAACACCAGCCAACCTCCAGAGTGTTTGTGGTGAGGTGAGGACAAGGCAGACTGTTGCAATTCATGTGGAAAGAGCGATACTCTTTTGCAACAAATTATCAGTGTATTCTCAAAGCTCTTTCTCATGGTTCTGAACAGGACGTTGAACGAAACAACGCATCATCATCATATGCTCCCAGTCCAGGTCATACAGTTCCAATCGAAGATCGAGCATGCTTTCTTTAGCTAACGACTTGTACACGTGAAAGCCAATTCACACGAAGTAATTTCAATTGCAAGGATCATTAATCATGTTCATTAATGAGTGAGTTATATGTCCTTACTGACAGACATTAACTTCACATGTACCCTTCATTCACATTAGTTAATTTACATTATAATAGATTGCAAGCAATATCATTGAAAGTAGGGCAGTCCTTTCACCCTGCAAGTCTAAAAGACTATGGCAATCCTGTTGCAAGTGCTCTGAAGTTGTCTGAAACAAGCAATTGCTTAGGAAATTGCATTGTGTGTTCTGGCTATAGGGCTGATCATTCCTTTGACAGTCCTTTGGCAAGACAACAATAGATGAAGCTCATTAGAGGAAATTGACCAAGCCTTGTATGCTAAGAACAGAGTTGAAGGCTTCTTGCTACCCCCTTTGAAGTCGGCTGCTGCGGTTTTGTTGCACACTCTTTCCAGAAGTGGTTGCGAGATCCAGGGTGTCTCAGAAGAGAGGTCAAGTCAGTCAGCAGGACCACGTCAAAGGTAGCAGAATCATGATTGTCTGCACATGCAGAGGAGCAAATAGTCTGAGCTCAAAGTAGACAGGACAACCTTTCCTTTTAAAAGTTATTTTAATAATTCTTCTCAACTCTTGTCAGAAAGGATTAGTTGTGATTATAGCGGCCAGATAGGGCTAGATGCACCGATCCCTGGAAAGATTAAAACACACTAGAGGTACATAATAAACAGATACACTGGAAAGATCAAGACACACTAGAGGTACATTTCACAGATACCCCCTTTCACTTTGAAGGCGTATCTACATCATGACATGGTCTTGCTTTGTCATGCTGACATAGCATAGGTGCTAACTGGTGCTTGACCACTTTTTTCTCATATTTTTTGGCTGACCTGTGTCTGGTGCATATTCTTAGAAGCAAATTATTTTGTTTATTGTATATTTGAACAGACCGCAGATGCTAGACGCAGATATAGATATTTTAAGCTTTGAAGAGCAACAATTGATTTACTCAAATTTATTAATGAATGCGCTGCAATTAACATGATTAATCGAAAGAACTTCTGGCAAAATAAGAATGTCGTCCCTCGTAGACAGAGCCTTTGGCATGCAACGATAATAAAATTACAAAAGACTCACATTTGGAATCGCTTTTGTAAGGATGTAAAAGCTTAATGTGATGACAAAACATACCTTTTTTGTTAATGTACATCAACAATCATGACAATACGGGTAATTAGTTTGGAGCACACCTATTTGGGTGATACTTTCCCGACTTATACAAAGTTCTAATCATGCTTACGTAGCATTGTGCTTTACTGTTGACCATGTTTGCCATGTTTGCCGTCATTTTCTTCACATAAATGCGATCATAAGAAAGTATTCATTTGCATTCATTGCTAGCTTGGTCAATTGCAGCAAAATGAATGGCAAAGCTCATCATTATTATATTATTTTGTGAATTTAATTATGTCAGGACCCATCTTAATGACACAGACGCGGACGTTGGAATTTGCACACACCATGCATGATAGTTTTTAGTGTGTGGTTCTCTTGTGGCGATTAGGAGATCGTCAATTCTTTAGACCAAAGATCGTTTTCTACATAATTTAGGGAAGTATCGTAGCAAACAATAAGACCAAATTGCGAGTGCAAATTATTTTATTATGTTATCATCATTATATGCATAAATGATAAACGGCTGTTGATTGGGCCCTTCATTTTGTCAGAGCTTATATATACCATGTATACAAAAATCATAGTGTATAAAGGCATGCAAGCGTATAAATAAGAGCGTTTATCAGTAGTTTAGAGAATTTGATTTGATGATTTTGATCACTTCTAAGGTCCAACGATATGCGCGGAAAATAATAGCAAAATGAGTAATAGAAATGAAACAGGAAAGTTAATTAATGAAATGATGGGATAAAATGCGAATTGCGCGGGGTTTTGCATGAGGAAAATCATTTGGCCCTCAGAGATGACAGGTAATAGTCATTATTCGGACATGAGCGGGGAGTTTACATTTTGAATGCGAATCAATGATCAAAGAGGACCAAGTCGTGACCATTAAACCTAGAATTATTGAGCCATATTTTGTAACACGGACTACGAAGGGGGTGTTGCAACCCTATAAACGTCATTTACCGTTATATTTGGTACCAATATATAGCTATAGGTCTCCTCTATCCAGTGATACCAAAATATGTACAAATATTCCATTCCCCACATGATGTCACTGTGAGAGCACCCATGCAAATTGGCGAATTCCGGCTATAAACATGATAAAAGTATAGGCAAAATTGATCTTCGGCTAAAAATTCTACAAAAATGCGTTTTTCACCAAATTTTCTCCTAAATAAAAAAGGAAATGACTATTTTCACCTAACTAACAAGTAAAAGTCAGTAGCTCTTGGAATAATTTTACAAGAGCGAAATGAAAATCATTGGGGCCTCACCAACCCCCCTAATAGTCATCTTTGATGGCTTGTCCTACCCCCCGGACAAGGTGCAGAGGTACAAATTTTATCACTAAAATGAGCGCAAAGGATGGATCTACGATAAGCTTAGGTCGTTTGGGAGTAAACGCGTGTCTTTTTGCATGACGGATAAAAAATCTTAGGGGGGACAACCAACCAATCCCCCTTCGAAGTTCTAGGGTTAATGATTGCCTCTTTGACTTCTTCGTCCCTTTCACTTCATCTAATCCTTCACCTTCTCATCTGTTTCAGTTAGCCATTTCCTTCCTTTTTCTTTTTTTTCCCTTTTTCTTCTTCCCGTTTATTATTTCAAGATGTTCACCTTGGTCCACTTCAAAGAGCAATTCCCACAATGATTAATCAAGCTATCGTATGTTTTTCATGTAAAGCCAACCCTTTGGTAGCACAAAGCGTCTGTGAGTTTGTCGTCCCCCTATCCGATATCCTATCGTGTACAACAACTTCAATCCACGCCACGCTAAAGAACATAATACAACACCATACAAACAAACCGCTGGATCTTGCTTTCAACCTTACTAGTACCGGTCGGTTCTGATATAGGCGAGGGCGCTAGTACATTCTGCAACCGATATCATAACAAAGTTATCTTGATATATATTTTTTCCACATCCCTATACAGAATATTGTTGTAGTCCATTTTGTATCCTCAAACCACTCCCACTTGCTCATCTTTAGGACATAATACAACCCATCACTCCGATCACGTAATCAAGATGCCCATCCCGCCAGTATCACGTGACAAGACACGTCAAGACTTTATATCATTTGAAAATACAAGAGAAAAGTCAGCCTCGTCCGTGTTGTTATTGAAATAACTCAAGTTGAGGGACGAAAACCTTTTAAGGGCCCTGCGTATGTCATCTAACCAATTTAGAAAAAGGTAGAGAGTACTTTTTATGTTATTCTTTATGCCCCACCTGTTGGGAGTTTCTGTTAAATATTTCAAATGCTGACCGGTAGCATCCGTCAGCTCTATATGAAATTATTTTAACAGCCAGTTACCGCCGTCACATATGTATTGATGATGCATTCTAAATAAGAGATGGCACTTGGAATTTGAAATCTCAAATTCGTTGCCTATTTTGTATGTAACTTGGTTAGTGGACGTATGAGAGATAATTTGGTTCAATTTCACGGCAGTTGCTGCTTTTAGTTACGTCCATCCAATAGGCAAACTCTGCTAACCCGGTGTGGTAGGTTTACTTATATTTTGTTATCATTTCCCCTGACCATAAATTTTTTCTTAATTCTTTCTCTAAAAAGTTTAAGTTAACATTTAAAATAATTATCAAGTATAATTAACACCCAAAATGTACCGTGTCGTTCAAAACTTCTATTGTTATTGTTATTCTATATTGTTAATTACTTAACCAAATTATACATGTTGCTACTTGCTGTATTTCGTTAAATCAACGCCGTATCGTGCCCTTCTGTCGCACTGAAAGAGCATCGCGGGCATGTTTTCCGATCCGGGCTCATTACGCATTATACATGTTAAACCCCTTACCCTAACCAACAAGTTAGTGTTACAACTTCTAATCACGAATATAAGACATATTATATCCTTAATAATTACGGCAAAAGTTTCTTCGTTGATTTCCAATGTTTCTTGTGATCTAACCATGCTAACTACCCTAAAGTTTCTCACAAAGTTTGAGGGAGGATCATGTATTTCCAGTATCTATTGTTTCTTGTTCTACTGAAAACAATAATTACACTTTGAATTTCTGTTATAAAAATCAGTCCGAACCACCGCCAATCCGATAACCACCGTCTGTCCGAAAATCTAATTAAAGTTACGGTTAGGGTTACGGTCAATACGGTTAGGGTTAAGGCTATGGGTAGGTGTAGGGTTAGGTTTAGGGTTGACAATTAGATTTTCGGACTGACGAGGGGGTTCGGACGCGCTGGACGGTTAGTAGTACGCTTAATTTGTAAAAAAAAATCTGCATAATATTATAGTTTTCTTTGGGACATCTCTTAAATTTCAAATGGTATTTCCTTGATAATTATTAATCGAATCCTCTAAAATCTTCATATACATGATAAAAAAAAAGTATATTTAAACATACTAAACAGCATTAGATGTCCCCCTGTCATCTGGGCCTCTCTTAATTTGAAATGGTATTACTTTGATGTTACTGAATAAAAAAAAGACTCTTTAAAAAGTCATAGTACCCAGTGACACATTTGGCTCCAGAAAAATTGTTTCTGAATGGACACTTCGATGGTCAAACTTCGTTACTTATGTAAACTTCTTTGCAACAGTAATCAGTAGTTGCAAGTCGTTACACAATGGTTATGCCACTTTAAAGATGAATCAAAATTTGTTTAAAATTTGAACCAAAGTTTATTAGCATTAAAGTGGACACTAAGCCATTCGTTCTATACATAACAAAGGCACAAACAATGGATAGTCTTCAGGAAAACTCAGTGTATATAGAAATGGAGAGTAGGGCATGTTTGATTTTGAAAACTTCATCATAATAAAACCTATATATGCCTTTTGCTAGCAATAATTGGTGTGAATTTAAAGAATGAATAAACTATTCAAACTATAGCGCACAAAACATCGCCGAATTATTATATTTGAGTATTATCATTAACTAAAAAGCCTTCTTTATGTTTATTCTTTTGTCATACAATTATGAGCACGTGTATAATATATGATATAGGCCTCAGGAACTGTTAACTGAAACACAGCCCGGATAAAGTTGCAACGAAAGCGAACGAAGAACAATAGAAACCCCTACTTTACATTGTACATTTAACGTCTTGATCACGCCCAATAAATTTTAGTCGCACCTAGATTATCCCACTTCTCAATTGCAGGCGATTCATTGAATTTCTCCAGATCTCATATGTCACAAAACCCTGGCAGGTATTTGCCAAGGTGCAGATGGTCCACAACGTTTGTTTTTGTCAAATTAGCAGCGTTTCCCTTTTTAACGCGTCTGAACGTGCAACAACACTACCCCGATCCTATTCTGGGTCTATGCAAGCTCCACAACTAGCGGTGTAGGGTAACATGCCCGCATGCCGTTTTACTTATACCGCAGGTTCGACCCTCTCTTTTAAGTATAAAAAGCGATCAGATAATCTGGCCATTAGTAGTGTTCGTTTGATCACTATTAAACGCTGTGGGAAATCTACCACATTTATTTATCAATACATTTATATACCATGGAGTCATACACAACTTGCATTTACCTTGCGCGAGCACGAACCGTGATAACATCGCTATTACCCGAGGAAGTTTCTCCCAAATTCTTTCTCTAGTATGCCCCCGTAGGTACCAAAAGTAATTATATATTTTGTTGTCCGTTTTATGCTTACATGCGGAATGAAAATAATATAAATGGCTCATAATATTGACAAGTGGGCTTCTTTTTAATTTGGTAAAAGTGACGATTTTATAATGCGAAGTTAAATTTTCGTTTGTAACGAATCTCTCCGTGCATTTCTGGAGGGCAACGCGCGCTTAGTTTATGCAGGAATACAGGCAGGTGCTAGAGCCGGCAACCCCGCACAGAACCACATTACTATCAAAATAACATTGGTTATAGATACTAAACAATCATGAAACTCATATTTTAATGCAAAATGTTTTACTTCGCTTTGTTGTTAAGTCGTCTCTTATTCAGGCAATCTGAGTATTTGAATCAGTTTGCATGTGCCGTGTCGCATCAAGTTTTCTTAGCAAATCTGAACTTTCAATAATGGGTTGGGAAATCTACACTATATACAAACGTGCAGACTATGCAATACTTTAGAATTTTCAACATCATGCTCAAGATAGAATTCAATTTTCTATAATGTTTTTGAATTACTATCCTCATTCGAACAGCCGAGACTATATATGAAAAGATGGAAGTTCTAGACAATAGGAAATATAAAGCACGAACCATTATTAGCAATTTACCATGTTAACACACATACTTATTGAGTTATCAGTTATGATAGTATAGTCGCTTTTACAAGTCTTGTGTTCTGCTATTATCAAACAATAACAAGGCTATCATTTTCATTCTAGAATCATTACATGTGGATTGTGGAAATTGGGTGATATCTAGATTCCCAGTGATTTTCCATCATTGTCTGTTAGGGCCTATTGATATCCCCCTTAACATTATTTAGCCTTATTCTTCCCCTCACAATAGGTAATTCCATTTAAAATCCACACTACCCCTGTGGAAGATTTTGGAAATATCTTCCACATGGGGAGTGTGCATTTCAAATGGAATGAACACATTAAGCAACTCTGTTTGAATTTCATTCACCCCCTGAGAAAGATTCAACCTGAATCTTCCTCTGAGGGAGAGTGAGTTTCAAATGGAGCTGCTAATGTGTTAATTCCATTTGAAACTCTTACTCCCTCTCTGGAAGGTATTTCCAAAATCTTCCACAGGGGTAGTGTGGATTTTAAATGGAAGAGCCCAATGTACATCTGTTATTGAGTACTAATTTTTTCAATAGTTTTAATGATAACAGACCGATAAATTAATTTAGTTTTGACTACTGTATCAACAGTAAGCTTCTTTTGTACCATAATCAATAATGCCAATCTGAAATGTTCTTCTTTTGGCATTATTAAAAATTAAATTTACTCCTGAAGCAGGTGATATCAGGAATGTAAGATTGTGTAGTAAGTCGATTTGGTCAAACCATATGCAGATTACTTCTAATTTGAATGCTACTGCTATTCGGAATAGGAAATAGGGAAGACAGGAGGAATTGGGGAATAGGGAAGACAGGAGGAATAGCCTATTCCTCCTGTCTTCCCTATTTCCTTTTCTCACATTACTATCCTTTAACCATCGTAATCATGGTAATAATGATCGTAAGCAGCACCAGTAGCAGCACATGCACCAGTTTCTTTAATGTTCCTCTTTTCGTTTTTTTATTTATTGTATCCATCCATTCATTCATTCATTTATTCATTCATTCATTCATTCATTCATTCATTCATTCATTCATTCATTCATTCATTCATTCATTCATTCACTATGTTCCTTTCTTTCTTTCGTTCTATTTCGTTCTCTCATACATTTTCTCTTCCCAAGGTCTCCAGCCCAAAGTAGCCTCAGTAGACATTTTAACCTTTGAAACCTCATAATAGCCATGGCATATAGCAATGATTCAACACCAAGGGGTTTGTTCTAGGAATGCGAACACAAAACTTAGGTAAATACACCCGTGTCGTATTGAATATCAACGTCCAATCAACGAAGGAATTTGGTGCAATATAAGCTTTCTCCAGATAGATGTGATGTTGATATGAAAACCCCGCCCGCCCGCATTGAGAAGCTTGTTTATCCTTCCTCAAAAGTTCACAAACACCTGACGAGATGTAAAGAAAACTTGCTGTGTTTCGGACCAAAGAAAATTAAAGAGAGCAAGAATGATGTCCATGCTTATTTATCAAGTAAGAGATCTGTTTTCAGTGTTTTGCGTAACCTAAAATGAACAATCCACGCCGTGCCATATTCGCAAAGGGAGGGGTGCTATACAAATTAGACTGAACTTTACCCCCATGCGTTTTCGTGAAATGGGATCAGCATCGCGTGCACGCGCTCTGTCGATGTCAGTAATCAAGGAATCTAAGTTGATCGCAAATTTGCCATCTATAATTAAGCGACGTATCAAGACGTAATTTCAAGCAAATTTAATCAATATTGCACCGGAGGGTCTCGAAATTTACATCGCAAGGCTTGTACCTTAAAATGGTCAGAAACATCATGATCGTTGTAACAATAGCCGCAATAATATATCTAAATGGAATTAGGCCCAATATTCAATCGCTGACACAATGCTTGTACGTACATGTACTATTATTTTACCAATATATAACTTATGACATCTTATACCAGCCTGACCGACTTTTCCTGATTTTTATATTGCGCAACATGTTCGCTAATGATTGGTATTGCTGTATTATTCGTGCCATTTGAAGCATTATACTTTCCACGTCACTCCTCTCTGATACAACCGATTCAGATAGATAATTAAGGGTTTCACCCTATTCTTTTCTCAATTAACTGTAAGCTACATGTGCAGGTCAGAATTCTCTGTATACGGAACCGATGGCTTAACGTCCTCTTCGAATGATAGAGCACTTTCATGGTTCTGTTACCTAATCTTAATACACAATTAGGCTGTTCTAAAAAATAGACGAACACCCCCTATAAACGATTCCAATTTCACGCATTCCTACACCTCAATGGCAGCCATAGCTGGGTCTATCCCACCTGAAATGTGAAATCATGCGTAACACCTGTACAAAAGAATGATGAACGTTTACACCACAATGCAACATATAACATCGATTTTTAAGCGGCTTTAATCCACCCAATTGGGCAGTCACAACGTCCGTTTGGTGCGGAGAGGACCCAGTAATGGCCGAATGAATTATAACTATCGCTTGACTCATTGGATTCGTCTATACAGAGGAGTTCGGATTTTCGGACTTTTTATCCAGTTATAATTGTTGGAAATCCAGACTTTTAAAATGTCCATGGCAAAAGAAATCCAGCAGAAAAATAGTTCAAATTTGGAAATCTAAATTTAAGTGGTTTATTTGGAATATTCTGTGATTTTTCATTCATTTAAGGCGATACTACACTCAATGATAAATTTAGTAACCAATTTTGCATTTTTCTCAAAAAAATAAAGTACACGCTGGTAACAAAAGTTATGTATAGGGGCAAGGACTCCTATTAGTATTACTTCACTGACATTTCAGTGATTCAAGACAAGTGGTATATTATATATGTTAAGAAATGAGGTATATACATTCTAGCGGCAGCTCTTTTCTTATCATAAATAACGTACCGCTTGTCTTGAGTCACTGAAATTCCAGTGTAGTAACTGGATTCCTTGCCCCTATAATATACATAACGGTTTTTACCAGTGTGTTATTTTTGAGTACCACCTTAATCATGTTAATTGCATTTCCAAGCTTTTTCAAGTAACATTGGCAACTGGAATTCCAGTCGTTTTAGCAAACGTGGAGATCCAGACATTTCTTTTATCATGTTTATTAAAAAGTTACTCCTGTATAGGTGATGTGCACATATTTTCTGGAATAGCCCATTTTGAGAAACTGTTAGGGACAAACCGGTGGTTACCGGCGCAACCGCGTTCCATTGTTTAGAACAATAGATTGGATTGAACCCGGGACACCATGCACCAAAGCCGAGTAGGCCTACTCTATACCACTACACGACGTTACATGTCCTACGATTTTATTTCCATGTTAATATTGAACACAAAACAGAGAATTAATCCGGGGAATTAATCTGTACAAACACAAAGATGTAAAGCCAGCCAATAAATTAGAAATACGAAATACGCGATTTCAATGAGCTTGGTTTTTAATTGAGAAAGAACAACTGCTCGTGGAACAAAGTTATATAATTTATTCCAAAATAGTTCGTCAGTTCACACATGTTATTTACAATGTTTTCAATACATTGGGTTTTTTCATGTTTTCAGTTTTCCAGCCTTATTAAATCTATTGTACTGATTGAACATCGCAATTGTTTTTCGTATTGTTTATAGTGTCTGGGAGAATTGCACCATCAAAGAATTTGTTATAGACGAATCCAAATTCACGCATTCCTGCACCTCAATGGCAGCCATTAGCTGGGTCCCCGTCGGCTCCATCTCACCTAAAATGTTAAATGATGCGGTCTTGGAGGGTATTTTAAACTGCATTCTATCACCCGTGCTACACGAAGACAAAAGAATTATGACAGTTTACAACACAAAAGAATCTAACATCGAATTTTAAGCGGCTTTAATCCACCCAATTGGGCAGTCACAACACCAGGTGCTGCGGGGACCCAATAATGGCTGACCAAATCCTGACCATGACTTGGCTCGTTGGATTCGTCTATAGCCACTGCAGAAACCAACAAGTCTGAGCATTTTTCTTACAAAAGGGGTTTCACACCTCCAACCCATAAATTAATGTGTCTATTAAATCTAAGACTTACCAATGGTGAAACAAAAAGCATGATTATTTAAATGCTAAACCTTGATAAGGCCCAGTGGATCAATTTGAATGACGATAAACTACGGAAACGAGCCCCGTTTGTTAGAGGTTACACGTGGCATGAATGCAGTGAATACTGGCTACAACGTGTCTTCCACAGAGGGAGTATGAGTTTTGAATAGAATAGACAGTTGGGTAACTTCTATTTGAAATATGGGTTTCAAAATTATTAACCCTGACTAATTCTCGCGTTTCACAATACGATGCGCCTCCAGCGGTCGCTGGGTCGAGGCCAAAATACGCAGTGCATCATGGGAAAATGAGTCGACATCCAAAGCCCGCGTAATACGAATATAATACAGGAACATGCATCATTGTGGGTTTAAATGTTATTATAATGATGTTACATGCGAATGCACACTAAAACAACAATTTACAACTATAGTAGATCCATTTTCTATCTATTTATCACAGGGAATCCTTCGTGGAGCTGTTTTCTACATATTTATTATCACACTCCCGTGAAAATTCAATAGCAGCTAGAACGGCGATGACGACTCTGGAGTCGACAATTTGACTGCCAAAAGCAACTGCTGGCGGCGCATCGTATTGTGAAACGCGAGAATTACATTTGAAAAACATACTCCCCCTGTGGAAGATATATCCAACATCTTCCACAGGGGTGGTGTGGATATTAAATGGAATAGCCCAATCTCGGATAGCGACATTTTCATGTATGTTTTTGTGGGACCTGAGAGCACATCTTGCATTTCGAATTGCATTTTAAATACGAGGAATATCCTTCTGATATCAAATAATTTTTATTTTATTTTATTTTTTTAATTCGAGATATAATACACATTTCGTATTGAAGATATAGATTTTTTTTTTCTAAAACACCAAAAAATGTTGGTGTTTTGGGGAGACAAATGTATAGCTTATATGAAAGGTCAACATTTTCAATTGATGGTCGGCTTTTCATCCCAGCTACATCATCATCATCAGTCGGCTGCGGAGCAGGCGACTACAAGCTTTCTCCAAATATTGCGATCTTGGTCAAGCGAAACAATTTTGTTTGGCCGAAGCATCCCTTCAGTATCTCCCAGGAGGTGCTGGACATACTGTAAGTACAGTGTCCGCGACCATCCCGGTTTCCTCTTCCCATGTGGTGGAATATAAAGGGCATATTCTTTCACAGGCTCGTCATCTTCAAGACGCAGTATATGGCTGAGAAATTTGAGTTGATGAATTCCAGCGCCAATTCCAGAAGTTGATTTCTTCAAGAGGTAATCTACCAGGATAGTGAACAGGAATGGTGCTAACACATCACCCTGAAGCACTCCAGTTGTTACTTGGAAAGACTCTGAGATACTTCCATCTACCATAACAGCACTATTGGAGTCCTTGTAGAGCACCTGGATGGCATTTACCACAACCTTTGGTATTCCATAATGCCGCAGCACTGAAAACCGTGATGACGGACCTGTTGATGGAGTCGAAGGCTTTTTTGAAGTCCACAAAAGTGACTGTCAAGGGAGATTGATACTCCTGGAAGCCTTCCATGATCCTCCTCAAAATGTGTATTTGTTGAACACAGCTGCGACCTGATCTAAAGCCAGATTGGTTGCTTCTCAGTAAAGGATCGATGTGAGGTCGGATCCTGTTCAAAAGGATCTTGTTGTACACTTTTGCGGCAATGGACATAAGCCAAATACCGCGGTAGTTTGTCATGAGAGAGGGGTCTCCTTTCTTTGGAGGAGGAATGATTACATTTAATTTGTGACCCATTGACGTGGCGGTGTCAGCGTTGAGAAGTGCTTCAGCAGTTATAGCACAGTCCAATGCTGCTGCCTTGTTGGTCTTCGACTACTTCTTCACGAGTTGGGGGCTCAGTGATGATAGGAAGATCGTCAACAGCTGGAGCAGGAAGTTCTGAACCTGATGTGCCACTGTCGTTGTTAAGGAGTGCGCTAAAATATCCCTTCCATTCCTCAAGCAGCTATATACTTTAGAGCATTTGACTCGCTATCCAAAGGTCTGGGGTTCAAGTCCCCGTACAGGTATAGGTATTTTTTTCCTTTGGCTTATCGGCCTATGTGTGCAACCTGGTCTCCAAACTAAACTGCCGTGTATGGTCAGTTTAAAAATGATCTTAAACTGGTTATATACGGCAATTTACGTATATTAATCGTTTTGACACCACAGAATATATATATGGTTTATTACATTACATTACGTTACATTACAAGGTCGTTAGATAGAGCGAGAGCCCGCTACCTTTAAGGTTACCCATTTCTTTTTTGCCCTGCGGGGCAATTATATATTGGAACTCCATTAGTAAATAAAACTCATCTGCGGGAGTCTCCGGCCTCGGCCCTACCGGGCCTGCGGCATTGATATTTTTGTTGGTACTGTGGGCCCAGTTTTAATATAATTGCTAAGTAGGGCAAGAAATGCGTAACCTTAAGTTATCGACAGCCCGTCGCTTTTTAAAAAACTTTTTACCCCTTAATTTCTCTGATTCTTCAGGCCCTGTCCTCTATCGGGGCTAATTGATAGTTTAAGCTTGTTGACTATTGTTTTTTTAGCTTTTAGCGCTTATTATATTGGGGTTGTTTTTTTGTAGCCCTGCGGGGCCTGCGGAGTAAACTTGAACAATATTGTCTTTTAGCGCTATTCTTTTTGTACACTAATGTACACTAACTACTTCACGATTCATGCTCAGTCGATTTGACTTCATATTCCACATTGTTATGTTTGTAGCAAGTCAGTAGAGTGAAAGTGATTGATGGCATAAGAAAGTGATAGGTCACTATTTAACCAGTGGATATTCAAATAGTGGTTTATCAATAACTTAAGGGATCTAAAATGAGCGTTTATTGCGTTTCGACAGTATTTTTTGTGGGACATGAGAGCACCTCAGACCTATCGAATTGCATTCTGAATACGAAGCATGTCTTTCTGATATCAAATAATTTTGATTTTTTGAAATTCGCAATTTAATACACATTTTATGGCAAATCATTAAAAATTGATATTTTTGATATTTAACAGTACTCGAAGTAAACTTTATAAATCTGATGATTTATACTTAAAGTGTATGTAGGTGGGATGAAAAGCCGACGATCAATTGAAAATTTTGACCTTTCGTATTGAAGATATGGATTTTTTCCCAAAACACCCAAAAAAAAATTAGGTCTTTTTTGGAAAAAATCCATATCTTCAATATGAAAGGTCAAAATTTTCAATTGATCGTCGGCTTTTCCTCCCAGCTACATACACTTTAAGAATATGTGATTAGATTTATAAAATTTACTTCGAGAACTGTTATATATCAAAATGTGAAAAATATCAAATTTTAATAATTTGTCATAAAATTTGTATTATATCGTAATTTCAAAAAATTATTCATATCAGAAAAACATTCTTCGTATTCAGAATGCAATGTATAAAGTATAATCGTTTGTTATCGGAAAACGGCTTTAACAAAATAGATACTCAAATGGTATCAGGGAAATGAGTACGAACACTGATTTGTACACGTCATCGATAAGAATTAAACATGCATATTTATTTATGTATTTATTTATTTTTTTTTTTTTTTTTTTTATTTATTTATTTAATTATTCTAGTGAAATTTGACCACATACTATAGCAATACACATCTGTTTCGTGTAGATGGTTTAAACAATCCACACTCTTCAGTTGCAATGTGGAGAATGACAAAGAATACATGCCTTGAGTTGTGAGGCGCGTATTCTTTGTCATTCTCCACATTGCAACTGAAGAGTGTGGATGGGTTAAGGGCGTACTACACCCATGTATTGGTTTGATTGGTCTAAAAAAATATTTTTCCATTTATAGCAAGGCGATATATGCACGGATCATGTGAAATAAAAAAGATTATGAAAACACATCGTGAAAGTGTAATTTTTCACCTATTTGTCTTAAAGTTGACAGGTTGTTAAGGACGCTTATTTTTGTAGCGATCCACGTAGTCTTCTTCACAACCGGTTTCTGCCGTTACTCACACGTATTAGACTCGCTCCCAGTCCTATAATACGTCTATGTCAATCTTCATAGGGATGGGCGATACCAGCTTTTGTTACCGATTGTCGATCCAGAGCAGTCAGGGAGTGGACCCGAATTTTTAGAAAAAATAAAATAAAATGAAAAAAAGAATGGCCGCGGAGCGCGCTTGCGCGACGCAGGGGGTTGTCTGAGGGGGGATGAGGTAAGAAACTTGTGCAAAATGAAGATCTAATTGAAGCGATTTGGTGGACAATTTTAGCAATTGTTTTAAACATAAATCGGCGAAAGCCCCCTTTCTCTTCTCTTCGGGCCAGTCGGCGCTCCCCCTGAATCCGTGCCTGAAATGAGTCGGGATGTGCTTGTTCAGGGGATGCGGGGTACGTGTGGCTGTAGGCCTACCACATTAACGAACTAACTTACTCTTCGTGGGATTACGAATCGTAAACACAAACAACACAGGTGATAATAAAACCAGTATAGCAAACATCACTTTAATCAACTAGATGCAACAAGTTTACAACTTTCTTTTTAATTAAAGCCTTCATGTACGATCGTTTTAAATTTTTAGATGTTGCTTTTTTTCTTCCAAAATGATAAAATAGTTAAAAGGCCCATTCAGTGATTTGCTCATCCAGACGATCGTAAAAATCATCAAAATTCAGATTTCGGTACCTTTGTCATTGTAGGCCTAGATGTGCGAAACATAGCCTATGCGAGTGGTTCAACCGAAAGACATTTTACACGAATCTGTAATTTAGATACTGATAGTATCTAAATTAGCTGCTGTGTATTTGAATGGGGCTTCAACCAGTGGCGTAGCTGGGATTTATTTCCAGGGGGGTAAAGCCTGTATGGGCCGGGGGCCCAAATCCACCAAACAAAAATTTAGCCGCCCTTCCTCAACAGCCCGAAAAGGTTGACCCAATTTTTTTCCGGTGGTTTGAGAAAGTGAAGAGAGAGAGAGAAAAAGAGATTATAGGTGCTAGCGCCCTAAAAGCACCCCCTTTTGATATTATATAGTACCATTCTCCCCCCCCACTCCTCTCCCTTTTTTTCCTCTCTCTCTCTCTCTCTCTCTCTCCTTTTTCCTCTTTTTTCCTTGAGCTAGGAGGCGAGGGCCCAAATAGCGCCAAGGGGCGGGGGCCCAAACAGAAACAGGCAATTTTGGCAGCTACGCCACTGGCTTCAACTTCGTCAGTACTGCTGGGTTTTTTTTTTTTTTTTTGCCAAATTTGTCATTTCAAAAATACCAAATGACAATTTGAATGACTTATCCTTTAAACAATTTTAATTTTTTTTACACTTGCGCTGGGATCACTGAATGGGTCTTTAATATGCAATCATTATGAAAGTTCCCAATACATTTGGAGGCGAAAAACATTGGAAATTTGCAAAAAAACAACATCATAAACTTCACCTCTATCACTCGAAATATCTCGCACATATCACGCATGGTATGCCGCTGAGTATATCCCATAGACAATCCAGGGACAATCCATTGGAATTAAATCACTACACCACACAATTTATTCGCTACCTGAAGTCCCGGGGGTGGGGGGCACTTCAATATGAAATGGATTATAGGTGTAGGGCTGGCACTTTCGCACTAAGGGGCATTCGGTGAGAGCAAAATGTAAAAAATATGGGGTCATTGGGTGAGAACATGACCTTATTTTTAAATGGAATATTTGGGTGAGAGCCGAAACAGCGCTGCAAAAACCTCGAAAATCGAATTTCTAGTCCTAAATGGCTTCAAATTTCATTGTTTTTTTTTCTTCAAAATAAGTAACAAAATCAGTGATAAATGAAAGTTGCTGTTCAAATTGAACTTGTAAGGGTCTTTGGGTGACAGATCAAATGGAAAAATCAGGTGGTGGTCGCATTGCATTCTCTAAATTCAGTAAATTTTCATCTTCAACCGTGTAATTGAATGGGATTATTTTGAAATTTTAAAACGATTGAAATATCACAAACAAATAGGCCTATGTTAATAAATAATATAAATACAAAGCTAAACCGGTGGGGTTCGATAATGAACCCCACAAAACTAACTCAAGTAGTGGTAGGCCTATATGGAAAATGCCATACGGCCGGGCGGTTTCACAAGTTGCCGGCTCGATCATGCCATTCGCCGCCTGGGGAAAATAGGGGTCTTCGGGTGACAGAGCATGTGTTTGTAAAAAATATGGGGCCTTTGGGTGACAGCGATGCTGAAAAAAGGGGGTCTTATCCAGCCCTACATACGCGTCACCTCCAAAGTTGCCGAGCGCCCCCCCCCCCCCACGGCGTGAAGTCGAGAATGAAAGATTAGAATATTTTCTTATAATTATTTGTTTTCAATTTTCAAATATTTTTGTTTTCAATACGTTTCATAATAATACATTTTATTTTTTCTATATTCTGTCAAAAGTAGCCTACCGGTATCGTATGGCCGATACCAATTAATCGTATCGACCCACAGTACCGATCGGCGGTATCAAAGTATCACGTATCGCCCAACCCCAAAATACAAAATTTTAATGGCGACCTCCACAAACTCGGAAATATCATCTGGCCGGAATTGTTTCAAGTTAAATAGACAGGATTGTCTTCTCTGATGTAAGTAAAAATGGTGGCATATTAATTATGCTCCAACATACATTGTGAACGTTCCCACTTTAGTTGATTTTGTGCAACACGTTGCGACAAATTAACATTTTTGTGCCAAACACATGTACTTATGATAGCGTTTACATTGTATTCAGTGTTTGTCTTTTACTGAGATGGCGACCGTAAAAATCGCCTAGAACTAAAAAACAAGCATTATCTTATCATTAAGAATTTACTGTTTCAAACCTGAAACAGATGTGCTGGCTAGCGAACACAAATTTTGCATATCATTGTCAACTGGAAGGGGAAAAAGAAGTTTATTTTCTTTAATAATGATAAGTGATGCCAAGCATGTGTTTTCAAAGCTGTGCATAATTAATGCATTTCCAAAAATATATATTTTGGTACTTTTAGGGTCTGACATTAATGCTTAATTTGTGCGTGTGACTGGTTTCACGGTAGCAATTCTGAAATTTTAGATATACTCCAATTTGTAAAAGTGCCCCCCATGTACCACTTTTGGGCATGTCCCTTTAAAAGCATGTAAGCTACATCGATACCGATGCCACCAATAGAACGAGAAGATTTGCCCCTTCATTTTGCATACCACTTTGACCAATTTTTTTTTCTCATTTCTTCACAAAATGCAAAAAACCCGCAAAAAAATGCGATGGGTGTAGTACCCCCTTAAACCATCTACAAGAAACAAATTTGTATTGCTATGTATTAAAATTTCACAATTGTTACTCTGCCTTTGATAAAGATCCTGGTAGGATCGAAATCTCAGGCACCTAAAACTTTGACAATTTCACTAGAATAATTATTTCGCTCCTATATTTTATAGTTGAGCACTGTATCTAGTGATGGTTTCACTGTAATTTCTTACTATTTATTTATATATTTGTTTGTTTGTTTGTTTGTTTGTTTGTTTGTTTGTTTATTTATTTATTTATTTATTTATTTATTTATTTATTTGTTTGTTTGTTTATTTATTTATTTATTTATT